>NC_056747.1:270581931-270881931 GCF_019279795.1 Protopterus annectens | reverse complement strand
GCTTGGAAGAGGAAATAATTTCTACCTTTCCAAAATAAATACCTACCTTTAATGTATGGAGCAGCAGGGCTGCAAAAGAAAGCCTGACATGCAAGAGGCATGTTTAAGGCAAGAGGCTAATATCTTTTTGCAAAGGCAATAATTTCATTTCTCAGTAGCAGCTGAATTCTGTCAAAATACAGTTGGCTATGCTATATTGTTTCTATGACTGGCTGGATATTACTGCTGCTGCATGCTGCTCTCCTGGCTAATAATTTCAGCTCCTCTAATACCTATACAGCACCCCTTTTTCTCCTGATCCTTGTTTTTTATTTCTCTTACTCTTATTTCCCTTACTCTTACTCTTCTTTTACTCTCTATATTTCTCCTGTGTCCTACTTCTACTCCATTTATTACCTCTAACAAATACTTATTTCTCACTCTCCCCTCCCTTCCTCTACTCTTCCTTATCCACTGTTTGAATGTTCTGCTCTGACAGTTGCCTTATGAGTGAGTAATAAACTCTCTCACTTATAACATGTTAGCACGTTTCAGTGCTACATGATAATGTATTTATCATGGTTTAATGAGGTTAAATGTGTATTATTCTACATGACATATGTGTTAATATTTGTATTAATCTATGTATTTAGAGACTATTGTAATGTAATGTCAGTTTTCACCTGTTTATATGTGTTTTCTGTTCTTTTATTTATGTAGCTTTTCTCCTCAGGCCTCTACTGAAAATGGATTAAATTATTCAGACTTTCCCAGTAAACAGATGTCAATAAATAAACAATTACATAAATATTATATTGAGAAGAATGCTTTGATTTTAAATCTATAATGTGAAATATAATAAATAAAGGATACATGTTTTCTGACACAGCAACAAGACTGGATGTCTTTATTGGTGTTGCATATAGCCATAGTAATTCTTACCTAGTCTTTCTAATCAAAAATTAGACTTGGCTAATTTTCTTAAAATATTGCTGGGTGAATGCAGTATAGTAGGAGAAAAAATGCTTGTCAATTTAGGCATAAAGAAGAAAAAATAACAGGATGCAAGAGGCTTTGGAGAAAGTGATGAAGGTATATAATTTGTCAGAATGCTAGGAACTCCTAAATACTACTTTCAGAGGTGATATATTTGGTTCTGAATGACAGAAATTCGAATCGAGACATTTATTTTATTAGGTGATTGTGTAGCTGGAAAAAGTTAAGGAAATTACAGTTTTTGCCTATAGCTTGTTCAGATCATGTCAACACAGAGATAGACTTGTATATCAGTATTAATAAGTTAAGGCACATGGAGGTAAAGTCATTCCACATACAGGGACTGTAAGAAGATGTAATGGAGCCAGTGAAGCTGGAACGGTGATAAGAAAAAAAAAAGCAGCAATTCAACTGTAGATGTACTTGGTTTAATATGAAAGTGAAGATGCAAGTTTGGGTACAAAATGATGTATAAACTGACTGGCTTATTGACACCCCTAAAAGATGTGATCACATACTGACTTTCATGTCTGAAAGCCAGATTCTGTCATCCAGCATCACAGAAGTGGACCTGGCCTCAAATGTGCATTTACTGATTCCTGCTGTTACGTTGGGTAGGAAGGGTGCATTCACAGCTTACCTTATTGAAACAAAATCTGTTGGCCTCATATATGACAGCAAAAAATAAATAAATAAAATTAATAAATAATAAATAAATAAATAAAATAGTGGCAAGGATAATTATAATTCATGAGTTAGCCACAATTAAATAGAAATTTCTTAGAATTGTGAAATGCTTAAAGAATGTTATGTTTTAAAAGCATTGCTTATTTGTGATTGACCAGAAGTATACAGGTTACAAATATTGATGATTTCTATGCAAGTAATAATGCCCTACAAGGTGTGTAATACTGTGTAATTAGCAGCCTTCAGCCTCTATACCCCTGGAAGGACATTATTTAAACAGTAACACACACCCTGTATACCTAAAAACCTCTTGAACTAGTCTTTTTCTCTAATACTGAATGTCTAATTTCTGTTGTTACACTGTCCTATATTATATGCATGGAGCCTCTGCTGAAAAAGGGCTTTTGCTCAGTCGGACGGAGTGTCAACAAATGTAAAATAAAATAAATAAATACATTATTGCTCTTTTATAAATAAAATTATTGTGTTTCACTCACTATTTTTTTAATGTAAAATCCCCTAATGTTTCAAAATTGCTGTAGTATATGTAAATGGTGTTGGAGGAAGTATTTTACATCCAAAGTATAAAATTTTCAAAAAATATCCAGATATTTACTTCTTCTTACTTTTTTGGACTCTTGCTCCTAAAATGTGTGCTTTGTTGCCAATCATTGGGGATTGAAATCACTAAATAATGACATACATTTGAGTTTCACACTTTATTTCCTTCAGAAAATGTACGCCAAAACAAACCTGTTACTCAAGCAACTTTATAATTTTATAAGTGCAATATTTAAAATCTGTTCCCATTTTTGAGCCTCTGCGCCCCCTTTATTTTAGGTTTTATCCAGATTTCTAAACATAAGGTAAATAGGTTCATAAACTAGTACTAGACTAACTGCCCCTTTGGGCCTTTTTAAGCCTAACCAATTACCCCATGTGAGAATCAAACCCTGCACCTTGTGTATGTAAGGTAAATACCTTAACTGTTATGCCAACTTCCCACCACCACACTCAGGAGGACAACATCCCCTTATGCTGCACTGCGGGGTCAGCAACCCATCTACCTGGTATATGAATAGAACTCACAGCCTTCTTCACCAAAAGTGAATGTGCTACTTATTGTGCCATTGACGCTGCTATAGAGATAGAGTTATGCAAAAACTGCTGCTGCTGCCACTTCTCGATCACTCTCATTCTTCACACACACACACACACACACACACACACACACACACACACACACACACACACACACACAAATATACAGCCATTCTCATGCATGCAAGCATGCATACACTCACTCACTGAGACAGAAATATAAACACGCACATACTTTTCTTCTTTTTTTTATGTTTATTTTACTTTTACTTTTACACTTGCTATACAGCAAAAGTGCTCTCTAGCAGGTGTCAAATAATAGCTCGTCCAATTTCTCTGTCACTCTCATGCACACATGCACTCACACAAACAGATATAAACACACACACACACTTCTATTTTTTTTTTTCACTCGCAAAACAGCAAAAGCTCCTCTTAGTGAGTGTGAAATAAAGGCTTCTGTTAGCTGGATAAGTTTAAATTTGTTTGCAGAACTACAACTACGAAAGTTCAAATTTTGTACTTTATACAAAAACATCAGTCATTAAGTATGCAAACTGGGCGCCATAGTCGAAAACACATCTGACACAGATATCCTTCAGAAGGGCCTCACAGAAACGGATAACTGGTGCCAGAGCCATGGCCTAAAGTTAAACGCCAAGAAATGCATAGTCATACCCTTCGGGAAAAACAAGGTTACCCCTAGCTACCATATAGGTGGCAATCCACTGAGCACAGAAGAAGTTATCAGGGATCTGGGGACCCAGGTTGACAGTAACCTCTCATTTGACACTCACGTTGCTAAAGTAGTTAGGAAGACCTTCTACATTGCCCACCTGATCATGAAGGGATTCACATCTAGATCAAGGGAGGTCATCGTCCCCCTGTACTCATCACTCATTAGACCTATGATTGAGTACAATGCCCCATTTGGAATGTATCTGACCCGACACCTGCAGCAGCTGGAAAGGCCCCAAAAGTTCCTCACCAAAAGGATAAAGGGTCTCAAAAATACGTCTTATGCTGCCCGGCTGAAAGAACTCCAGCTCTATTCAGTCGCATACTGCTTGCTCAGAGGTGACCTGTGCCTGACATACAAGGCCATGTCAAACCCAGATTTGATGAATATGCTTCACCTCAAAAAATCTAGATCCTTCAGAACCACAAGGGCGGGAGACTTAAACCTTGACACGGTTATTAATAGAACGTGCTGGAGGGACAGATTCATCACCCAGAGACTCCTATGCTGTGGAACAAAATCCCGGTACATGTGAGGCAGAGCACCTCGCTGGCCTTGTTCAAGAGGAATCTTGACCAATGGATGGGAGATTGCAGATATACCCCACTAATTACTTCAGTGTCACTGCTTGACAGAGGCACAGCAAAATAATAGGCATAGTTTTCTTCAAACTAAAGGGGTGGTGAAAGCCACATAACTATGGGCTAGGCTTATAAATGCCCTTGGGCAGATAGCCTAGTATGAACCTATGAAACCTATGAAACCTATGAAGTAGAAGAATGGGGAGTGATGTGATAGTGAAGGGAAGCTGTCATATAACAGCAGTAAAAGATGTGGTCAGATATATTTCATTTCATATTAAATAACCAAATTCTGAAATCTGGTGTATTTCACAAAGCCAGACACCCAGACATAGCTGGAAGTCTAATGCGGTACATTGAACTAATGTGCTATGCTTTGACTGGCTAGATGCACTGGGTATGAGAAGCTTATAGGTCAACTGGCTGTGTTTGAGTAAATACAAATAGTACTGTTTAAAACCAGTTATTGTGTTGAGAACATTCTTTACTATGTATAAAAAGCCTGCTTTTTACAGGGCTGTCCTACAATATGTATACACATCACTGCTGTTGTGTCTGTGGGGCTGTTCATGGTCCACCATATCAAAGACAGTACATGGTGACTGTCCTTGGCTTGGCCTCATGTATGGGGCACAACATAACAGTATGCTGGGAAAACATTAAAGGAGTTGGTGTAGCCTATCACTTCTTGCAAAACCTCAGACATATGTACAGATTCTGTTTAGTCTGTGTTAGGGACAGAACAGTGCTGTTCTTTTCAAAATGCTATATGTAGTCCCAGACCATTTTAGTAGCACAACAAATAAAGGACTATAGTCACTTCTATTCCCAAACCTTCTATATGCAGTATCAGCTTTTGCAAACGTCCTAAAAACTTTACTGCACAAATTAGAGAGGACTTAATAAAATCGCCAAATTTGCTTCAAACATTTCTAGTAGACGTCATTGCATTTCCCTTCTACAATTCTTTAGGCTCAACCTAGATGACATCTTGGTCTTCTGTCAACTTAAAACTGTACGCAATGTCCTATGTAAATCCTAAAAATACCCAGATCTGAAGTATGAGAATTCATTTGTCAGCAACCTGTGGGTATGGATCCGATATCGGATCCGAACTGGCATGGTTTATCCAGCTATGGATCCGAGCTCCTAGCTCCTCCCCTCACCCATAATGCCCTGCTCTCCCTACATGATCTCAGATCTAGTTTGCCGCATTCATGGTGACAGCTGGATTTTGAGCTCCTGTCAGCTAAGTGCTTTTTTTGATGTTTCCTAGTGTATTTTCTCTCAGAAAATTTAATATTTGTGTGAATGTTGTAGGTTTTCCCTCTATAGAGATAATTTTTTGGTTAATTTGGTTAACTTTATAGTACCCTCCCCTCACTGGTACGTAGCTTGTGTGCTTGTGGATTCTTTTGGGCCTTCTGTGTGAGTGGTTAATTTAATTTAACTTTCTTTTGTTAAAAAAAAAAAAAAAAAAAAAAAAGTAGATTAGCGATGTCTGAGGCCCCAAAGGCAATAATTTCAAAATGCTCCGAGTGTGGCCATAAGCTATCCCCTGCTGATGGCCACACTCGGTGTGTTCAATGCCTTGGGGTTGAACAACTCACCTCTGGGTGTTCAATCTGTGCAGGGTTCAACCCCAGGGCATTGAAGGAGCAGAGGTCGAAGCTGGTCTTGGTGGGACTTTTGCCCCCGGACTCGGCTTCGGCCTCCGCCCCGTTGGTAGTTACCACTCCGGCGGTTCCTGCCTTGCCTGCTCCCCCTCCTCCTCCCGGGATTCAAACTCCCTCTACGGGTTCAGAGGAGAGGGAAGCCAGGAAGAAGGACCGGAGAGAGAAGCACCACAAGCGGTGGGCCGAGACCTCCATCTCGGCCCCGCCGGCTAAGCGGGCTTCTCCTCCGGCCTTTCTGGCTGCTGGCTCTCCTCCTCCTCGGCTCCGGTCCCCTTCCTTTTCACCGGTACCTGAGGAGGAGGAGACCCAATCTCCTTCGAGGCTATCGAGGCGGTACTCAAGGCCTACCTCGGTAGCCTCATCGAAATCTACCTATAGTCTCTCTGACGCTGATCTGGACCGGATGATGCGAAGGTTCATCCAGGCCCAGATGCAGATGGGAGTGCTCCTGCCTCCCCCCCCCGGGGGGGAGCTCGACCCCATTTTTCAAACCTATAGCTCCTTCTCCGACCCGCTACCCGGGCTCGGAGCCGGGCAGCTTCGGAGCCGGGGGTGGGTCGGCGCCGACAGTACTAGGTACTTCGGATCCGACCCTGCCCTCGAGTGTGTCGGATCCGACCTCTTGGAGCCTTGGTCCGAGCTTCGGATCCGAGGGACTCAGTGTGCCTTCGGCGCCGTCTGTGTCGGAGCGCACTGGTCCCTCAGATCTGAGGGGCTCGGCGCCGGCTCCAATCCACTCCTCGGATCCGAGGGGGAGCCGACTGTCGGATCCTTTGGTCGAGGCCGGCTCCCCTTCGCCTTTTGATGTAGTGGAGAGGGCTCTGTTGAGGGCATCTGGACCCCCGGCCCTTGCTTCGGCTCCGTCCCGCACTCCATCTGCTCTGGGTCAGGCTTCCGTCCCCCGGCCACTGGGACAGCCCACTTCACTGCCCCAAGCAGTTCCTTTGGAACTAGACACCGCTTGCGAGAGCTCCTCGGACAGCCCCCCCGAGGAAGCACCTCACAAGCACATGTGTAAGAGGAGGCACATAGACTCCCCCGAGTCTTTGACTGAAGACACAGACTTGGAGGAAGGGGAAGGCTCCCCAAGATCACCCCCCGAGGATGTCTCCTTTGGAGACATCATGGAAATGCTTCGTATAAGAGGTGGGTGGTCTGCCCCAAAGTCTTCCTCGGACGAGTCTGTGTTCTTGGAGGCATTTGAAGCGGGCCCGTCTACCTATTGGGTGTCCCCTCCTGCCGACCCCCTGGTGGACCTCATTACCACCAGGGTGTGGAAGGAACCGGACACCGTGGAGCCAATCCCCAAGAGGCTGGACAGGATTCTCAGCCCCCCTGCTGACTGTGCCCACTGGAGTAAGGGACCCCCGGTAGATGCCATGTTGACAGCAGCAGCCACTAAGAGGGAACTCTCTCAAGAGAGTCCCTCAGTTCATCCTCTGAGCAAGGAGTCTCGGATGATGGACCGCTTGGGGAAGCATATGTTTAGTTCAGCGACCTTCTCAGTGAGGGCACTCAACTACCTGGCACATGTCATTAGGATGCAGAGTGATCTTATCAAAGAATACGCTGCATCCCCCCCAGAGTCCATGTCGGAGGAGGACAAACTTTTGCACTCCACCCGTATGGCCTCTCTCCGTTCCGTGACCAATACCTCTATGCGGTTACTTTCCCATGCTACAGAGGGAGCCGCTAGAGCTGCAGGAGTGTGCCTAGTCATGAGACGCCAGGCCTGGCTCCGCCATTGCGATTTCATGGAGCCCTTCAAGGCGTCATTCGCGAATGCCCCTTTTGATGGTTCTGCCCTTTTTGGCAAGACTGTTCGCGACACCTTGGTCCAGAGCGAGAAGGACGGGAAGACGCTGTCTGCCGTCGGATTCCGCTTCTCTGTGCCCCAGAGGTCCTCCTCTAGGAACCAAAAGGGCCAGAAGAAGATGTGGTTCCGGAAGTCGCAGCAATCCCAACCTGTTCCGGACAACCAGCCCTTCCGTGGCAGAGGAGGACAGGGTGGATGCCGCCCTAGGGGCAGAGGGGCTCCCAGGAATTTTGGGTCCAGAGAACCTTTCTCTGAACGGCCTGTGCAGCAACCCTGAGGGGTTGCCCGACTGCTCCACTCTGGAGGCAGTCAGGGGATGTTTTTCAGAGCACCTAGCGGCATGGGAGTCCATAACATCAGACCACTGGGTCCTCCGAATTATATCCAGAGGATACAAAATCCCATTTCTTCACGTCCCAAAACTAAAATCCCTCCCCGACATTCCACCCGATCAGAGGGAGGCAGCTTCAGCAGAAATTGGCTATCTGCTGAGGAAAAGAGCCATCCAGCCCGTCCCCCCAGACCAGATCGGATCAGGGTTCTACTCCAGGTTCTTTTTAGTGCCAAAAAAGACGGGGGACCTAAGACCCATTCTGGACCTGTCCCTATTAAACCTGGCAGTTCCCAAGGAGAAGTTCCGAATGGTCACTTTACAATCCATCCTCCCCCTTCTGGGAGAAAATCACTGGATGTGCTCTATAGACCTCAAGGATGCGTACTACCACATACTAATGGACAGATGGTCCAGGAGGTTTCTTCGCTTCCGGCTGGGAGCCAGTCACTACCAGTTCAGGGTCCTTCCCTTTGGTCTCACCACAGCCCCCAGGGTGTTCACCAAAGTATTAGCAGTGGTTGCGGCTCACCTGAGGCTTCAGGGGGTGCAGGTCTTTCCGTACCTGGACGACTGGCTTCCCACCGCCCCAACAAGTCATCTACTTTCCTTGGCAAGAGATTCCTTTCTTTGCCTAGCTCCCCGGCTAGGCATCACGGTAAATGTAGGAAAGTCCAACCTGGCCCCTATTCAGTTAATAGAATTCATAGGGGCCAGATTAGACACGTGGAATTCTCACAACCGACAGAATTCGGAATCTGCGACTCCAGGTGCGGGCCATCCTCCACTCCAGCTCGGTTCCAGTGGAATTGGTCCTGAGGGCACTAGGCTCTATGGCGGCAGCGATTTCTCTTCTTCCACTCGCCCGCTTGAACATGCGGGTACTTCAGTGGATGCCTTAAGTACAATGGTCATATCTTTCTCTTCCCCTGCATCATCCCATTGCAATCAGCAAGGCTTGCAAGCGGTCTCTCTTGTGGTGGATCCACTCCCCGGATCTCCATGGAGGCCGCCCCTTTTGTGCATCTCCCCTCTTGCCACAGTGACCACGGACGCCTCCTGCCTCGGGTGGGGGGGGGCACTTTGCGGGCCGGACGGTCCAAGGCATGTGGAACGATTCAGAGACCTCCCTGCATATCAATGTTCTGGAGATGAGGGAGGTGCTCTTGGCGTTCCAAGCACTTCAAGCCTTTCTTCCCCTGGGAACAATTGCGGTTTAGTCAGACAACATGTCGGTGGTCTGGTACATCAACAAACAGGGGGGAACCAAGTCTTACCCCTTATGTCGAGAAGCCATGAGAGTGTGGGAATGGGCGATCGCCTCCAACCGCTTTCTCATCGCAACGCATATTCCGGGTTGGTCCAACATCCTTGTGGACAAACTCAGTCACACCATTCTCTCCCCGTACGAGTGGTCTCTCAATGCTCAAGTAGCGAAACATATCTTCGCACAGTGGGGGACTCCTTGTTGCAATCTCTTTGCTTCTCCCTTAAACACCAAGTGCGACAGTTTTTTCACTCTAATCCCACCTCCAGGGGATTTCCCCAGAGATGCTCTGGTGCATGATTGGCCTCCCGGTCTTCTTTACGCATATCCCCCTCTGCCTCTGATGCTCCAGGTACTCCAGAAAGCCTCTCGGTTGGGGTGCAGAATGATCCTCATAGCCCCATTCTGGCCTCGACAGATCTGGTTCCCTTACCTAAGGTCTCACTCAGTGAATCCACCTTGGATTCTAGATCCCATTCCAGATCTGATATCACACCCATCGAACCTACCAACTCTGAACCTGGACAACTTGAAGCTGACTGCTTGGCTGCTCCAGTTCCACTCCTAATCAGGACTCCCGGTATCTCGTCCCCAGTTAAGGCCATTCTGGTAGCGGCTCGTAAACCTTCTACCAGAAAAGTTTACCGCAGCAAATAGAAGTGCTTCTCCATTTGGGTGGAGCGACAAGGTCTGGATCCCTTCATGGTTCCCCTTCCTTTGGTTCTAGACTTCCTTACTACTCTCTTTAATGATGTCCCCAGTAGTTCCACGGTCAAAGTTCAGCTAGCGGTCATTTCTCATTACCATGTTGGTCATGACTCTGGGCCTCTTATATCTGCCAAGTTATGTAAAATCTTCCTAAAAGGCACCTTTCTGCTTAGACCCCCTGTCAAGGAGACGGTTCCACCGTGGTATCTTTTCTTAGTTCTTCAAGCCTTGACCACTCCCCCCATTGAGCCTGCGGCCACAGTAGATCTAAAATTCTTGTCTCTTAAGACTGCATTTTTAGTAGCCATTACTTCAGCTAGGAGAGTTTCTGAACTTCAAGCTCTGTCCATGAAACCGCCTTACTTGGTCTTCCATCCGGACCGGGTGTGCCTCAGGACTAATCCCTCTTTTCTACCTAAGGTAGCTTCAGAAGCGAACATTAATCAGTCCATCAACCTCCCTGTTTTCTTTCCTAAATATCAGAACAAGGGTGGATACGAGCTGCATTCCTTGGATGTTCACAGGCAGCTTCGTTTTTATCTTAAGAGGACAGCTGGTCATAGGCAATCCGACCAATTGTTCATTTCCTTTGCCAAATTCAATCTGGGTAAACCAATTTCCAAAGTCTCCTTGTCACGCTGGATTTCACAGTGTATTCTGTTAGCTTACCAAGCTTCTGGGAGGTCCGCACCAGAGGGAGTCCATGCTCATTCGACCCGGTCTGTTTCTACCTCAGCGGCCTTTAGGGCTAGGGTTCCTCTGGATGACATTTGTTCAGCAGCCACTTGGGCTTCATCTCATACCTTTATTTCTCATTACAAGTTGGATATCACATCTAGAGGTAGAGCATCCTTTGGCTCCGCGGTGCTCCGGAATATCCTTCCATGATGGCCACCCAAGACTCAGGTAGCTGGGGACTCTGTCCCACAGGTTGCTGACAAATGAATTCTCCTACTTCAGATTTATAAGTTATGTACTTACCATAACGTTCCATCTGAGTAGGTGGATTCATTTGTCTGCAACCATCCCGCCCTCCTATCCCCCTGGCCTTGTCAGTTTCCTGCATAGAATGTGTTACCCTTTGGTTAGGGTATTTGGTACAGGGCAAACTCGATCTGAGGTCATGTAAGGAGAGCAGGGCATTATGGGTGAGGGGAGGAGCTAGGAGCTCGGATCCATAGTTTGATAAACCATGCTGGTTCGGATCCGATATCAGATCCATACCCACAGGTTGCAGACAAATGAATCCACCTACTCAGATGGAACGTTGTGGTAAGTACATAACTTCTAATTTTACAACACAGTATTAAGAAGCTTATCCCTAAAGGAAAAATAAGGTCTGCATATTTGAAACGGCCATTTCACACTGAGCTTGATCGAAGGAAGGACACTGAGGAAACTTGGAGCTATAATATATAACATTAAGTATCCTGTTCTTTGTTTATTTTGCTCTTTATTTCTTTGTTATTTATAGCACTTTGTGTACAGTGTATTTTTCTAGCTAGTTTCACTCTGTGTGAGGTATTAACTGGAAATTGTCCACTTTTATTAAGCATCTGTTGGGTTGTTTGTTTGTAATAACTTGTTGCAGTTAAACTCTTTTTTCTAGAAGCTCCTTTAGCTGTTTAAAACTTTCATTTTAAGGCTCACTGCTGCTTTTCAGATGTGAGAAACATTTCTGCAGTTTGTTCTAAGTAGTGGAGATATTTGTAGCATTTCCATATTCAGGCTTGTATTTGGGCCTAGTGTTTGTGGAGGCTGTTTGTCTGACCACATATTCAGGGACATCTTGGTTTAACCAAAGCCTTCAGGCATTTCAGTGAGAGAGAATTATTTGAGGTCATTGGCTGACTGAGGTCACCTAGACTACAGCTTAGACTAAGCACCTCATTGGTTCTTTTGAGATTTATTTCTTAAAAACTGTCTCAGGTTTCAACTTTCTGTTACCCAAGAAGTTCATTTATGAGTGTTCTGCTATTTCACATTGAGCTTGATCGAAGGAAGGACACTGAGGAAACTCGGAGCTATAATATATAACATTAAGTATCCTGTTTTTTGTTTATTTTGTTCTTTATTTCTTTGTTATTTATAGCACTTTGTGTACTGTGTATTTTTCTAGCTAGTTTCACTGTGTGTGAGGTATTAACTGGAAATTGTCCACTTTTATTAAGCATCTGTTGGGTTGTTTGTTTGTAATAATTTTTTGCAGTTAAACTCTTTTTTCTATAGGCTCCTTTAGCTGTTTAAAACTTTCATTTAAAGGCTCACTGCTGCTTTTCAGGTGTGAGAAACATTTCTGCAGTTTGTTCTAAGTAGTGAGGATATTTGTACATTTCCATATTAAGGCTTGTATTTGGGCCTAGTGTTTGTGGAGGCTGTGTGTCTGAGCACATATTCAGGGACATCTTGGTTTAGCCAAAGCCTTCAGGCATTTCAGTGAGAGAGAATTGTTTGAGGTCATTGGCTGACTGAGGTCACCTGGTGTACATCTTAGACTAAGCCCTCATTGGTTCTGTTGAGATTTCTTTCTTAAAAACTGTCTCAGGTTTCAACTTTCTGTTACCTAAGAAGTTCATTTGTGAGTGTTCTGCCATTTCACACTGAGCTTGATCGAAGGAAGGACACTGAGGAAACTCGGAGCTATAATATATAACATTAAGTATCCTGTTTTTTGTTTATTTTGTTCTTTATTTCTTTGTTATTTATAGCACTTTGTGTACTGTGTATTTTTCTAGCTAGTTTCACTGTGTGTGAGGTATTAACTGGAAATTGTTCACTTTTATTAAGCATCTGTTGGGTTGTTTGTAATAACTTGTTGCAGTTAAACTCTTTTTCTAGAGGCTCCTTTAGCTGTTTAAAACTTTCATTTAAAGGCTCACTGCTGCTTTTCAGGTGTGAGAAACATTTCTGCAGTTTGTTCTAAGTAGTGGGGATATTTGTAGCATTTCCATATTCAGGCTTGTATTTGGGCCTAGTGTTTGTGGAGGCTGTGTGTATGAGCACATATTCAGGGACATCTTGGTTGAGCCAAAGCCATCAGGCATTTCAGTGAGAGAGAATTGTTTGAGATCATTGGCTGACTGAGGTCACCTGGACTACAGCTTAGACTAAGCACCGCATTGATTCTTTTGAGATTTCTTTCTTAAAAATGTTCTCAGGTTTCAACTTTCTGTCACCTAAGAAGTTCATTTGTGAGTGTTCTGCCATTTCACACTGAGCTTGATCGAAGGAAGGACACTGAGGAAACTCGGAGCTATAATATATAACATTAAGTATCCTGTTTTTTGTTTATTTTTTTCTTTATTTCTTTGTTATTCATAGCACTTTTTGTACTGTGTATTTTTCTAGCTAGTTTCACTGTGTGTGAGGTATTAACTGGAAATTGTCCACTTTTATTAAGCATCTGTTGGGATGTTTGTTTGTAATAACTTGTTGCAGTTAAACTCTTTTTTCTATAGGCTCCGTTAGCTGTTTAAAACTTTCATTTAAAGGCTCACTGCTGCTTTTCAGGTGTGAGAAACAGTTTTGCAGTTTGTTCTAAGTAGTGGGGATATTTGTAGCATTTCCATATTCAGGCTTGTATTTGGGCATAGTGTTTGAGGAGGCTGTGTGTCTGAGCACATATTTAGGGACATCTTGGTTTTGCTAAACCATCAGGCATTTCAGTGAGAGAGAATTGTTTGAGGTCATTGGCTGACGGAAGTCACCTGGACTACAGCTTAGACTAAGCACCTCATTGGTTCTTTTGAAATTTCTTTCTTAAAAACTGTCTCAGGTTTCAACTTTCTGTTACCTAAGAAATTCATTTGTGAGTGTTCTGCCATTTCACACTGAGCTTGATCGAAGGAAGGACACTGAGGAATCTAGGAGCTATAATATATAACATTAAGTATCCTGTTTTTTGTTTATTTTGTTCTTTATCTCTTTGTTATTTATAGCACTTTGTGTACTGTGTATTTTTCTAGCTAGTTTCACTGAGTGAGAGGTATTAACTGGAAATTGTCCACTTTTATTAAGCATCTGTTGGGTTGTTTGTTTGTAATATCTCGTTGCAGTTAAACTCTTTTTTCTAGAGGCTCCTTTAGCTGTTTAAAACTTTCATTTAAAGGCTCACTGCTGCTTTTCAGGTGTGAGAAACATTTCTGCAGTTTGTTCTAAGTAGTGGGGATATTTGTAGCATTTCCATATTCAGGCTTGTATTTGGGCCTAGTGTTTGTGGAGGCTGTGTGTCTGAGCACATATTCAGGGACATCTTGGTTTAGCCAAAGCCATCAGGCATTTCAGTGAGAGAGAATTGTTTGAGGTCATTGGCTGACTGAGGTCACCTGGACTACAGCTTAGACTAAGCACCTCATTGGTTCTTTTGAGATTTCTTTCTTAAAACTGTCTCAGGTTTCAACTTTCTGTTACCTAAGAAGTTCATTTGTGAGTGTTCTGCCATTTCACACTGAGCTTGATCGATGGAAGGACACTGAGGAAACTCGGAGCTATAATATATAACATTAAGTATCCTGTTTTTTTGTTTATTTTGTTCTTTATTTCTTTGTTATTTATAGCACTTTGTGTACTGTGTATTTTTCTAGCTAGTTTCACTGTGTGTGAGGTATTAACTGGAAATTGTCCACTTTTATTAAGCATCTGTTGGGTTGTTTGTTTGTAATAACTTTTTGCAGTTAAACTCTTTTTTCTATAGGCTCCTTTAGCTGTTTAAAACTTTCATTTAAAGGCTCACTGCTGCTTTTCAGGTGTGAGAAACATTTCTGCAGTTTGTTCTAAGTAGTGAGGATATTTGTACATTTCCATATTAAGGCTTGTATTTGGGCCTAGTGTTTGTGGAGGATGTGTGTCTGAGCACATATTCAGGGACATCTTGGTTTAGCCAAAGCCTTCAGGCATTTCAGTGAGAGAGAATTGTTTGAGGTCATTGGCTGACTGAGGTCACCTGGACTACATCTTAGACTAAGCACCTCATTGGTTCTTTTGAGATTTCTTTCTTAAAAACTGTCTCAGGTTTCAACTTTCTGTTACCTAAGAAGTTCATTTTTGAGTGTTCTGCCATTTCACACTGAGCTTGATCGAAGGAAGAACACTGAGGAAACTCGAAGCCATAATATATAACATTAAGTATCCTGTTTTTTGTTTATTTTGTTCTTTATTTCTTTGTTATTTATAGCACTTTGTGTACTGTGTATTTTTCTAGCTAGTTTCACTGTGTGTGAGGTATTAACTGGAAATTGTTCACTTTTATTAAGCATCTGTTGGGTTGTTTGTTTGTAATAACTTGTTGCAGTTAAACTCTTTTTCTAGAGGCTCTTTTAGCTGTTTAAAACTTTCATTTAAAGGCTCACTGCTGCTTTTCAGGTGTGAGAAACATTTCCGCAGTTTGTTCTAGGTAGTGGGGATATTTGTAGCATTTCCATATTCAGGCTTGTATTTGGGCCTAATGTTTGTGGAGGCTGTGTGTCTGAGCAGATATTCAGGGACATCTTGATTTAGCCAAAGCCATCAGGCATTTCAGTGAGAGAGAATTGTTTGAGGTCATTGGCTGCCTGAGGTCACCTGGACTACAGCTTAGACTAAGCACCTCATTGATTCTTTTGAGATTTCTTTCTTAAGAACTGTCTCAGGTTTCAACTTTCTGTTACCTAAGAAGTTCATTTGTGAGTGTTCTGCCATTTCACACTGAGCTTGATCGAAGGAAGGACACTGAGGAAACTCGGAGCTTTAATAAATAATTTTGTTCTTTATTTCTTTGTTATTTATAGCACTTTGTGTACTGTGTATTTTTCTAGCTAGTTTCACTGTGTGTGAGGTATTAACTGGAAATTGTCCACTTTTATTAAGCATCTGTTGGGTTGTTTGTTTGTAATAACTTGTTGCAGTTAAACCTTTTCTAGAGGCTCCTTTAGCTGTTTAAAACTTTCATTTAAAGGCTCACTGCTGCTTTTCAGGTGTGAGAAACATTTCTGCAGTTTGTTCTAAGTAGTGGGGATATTTGTAGCATTTCCATATTCAGGCTTGTATTTGGGCCTGGTTTTGAGGAGGCTGTGTGTCTGAGCACATATTCAGTGACATCTTGGTTTAGCCAAAGCCATCAGGCATTTCAGTGAGAGAGAATTGTTTGAGGTCATTGGCTGACTGAGGTCACCTGGGCTACAGATTAGACTAAGCACTTCATTGGTTCTTTTGAGATTTCTTTCTTAAAAACTGTCTCAGGTTTCAACTTTCTGTTACCTAAGAAGTTCATTTGTGAGTGATCTGCCATTTCACACTGAGCTTGATCGAAGGAAGGACACTGAGGAAACTAGGAGCTATAATATATAAAATTAAGTATCCTGTTTTTTGTTTATTTTGTTCTTTATCTCTTTGTTATTTATAGCACTTTGTGTACTGTGTATTTTTCTAGCTAGTTTCACTGTGTGAGAGGTATTAACTGGAAATTGTCCACTTTTATTAAGCATCTGTTGGGTTGTTTGTTTGTAATATCTCGTTGCAGTTAAACTCTTTTTTCTAGAGGCTCCTTTAGCTGTTTAAAACTTTCATTTAAAGGCTCACTGCTGCTTTTCTGGTGTGAGAAACATTTCTACAGTTTGTTCTAAGTAGTGGGGATATTTGTAGCATTTCCATGCTCAGGCTTGTATTTGGGCCTAGTGTTTGTGGAGGCTGTGTGTCTGAGCACATATTCAGGGATATCTTGGGTTAGCCAAAGCCATCAGGCATTTCAGTGAGAGAGAATTGTTTGAGGTCATTGGCTGACTGAGGTCACCTGGACTACAACTTAGACTAAGCACCTCATTCGTTCTTTTGAGATTTCTTTCTTAAAAACTGTCTCCGGTTTCAACTTTCTGTTACCTAAGAAGTTCATTTGTGAGTGTTCTGCCATTTCACACTGAGCTTGATCGATGGAAGGACACTGAGGAAACTCGGAGCTATAATATATAACATTAAGTATCCTGTTTTTTGTTTATTTTGTTCTTTATTTCTTTGTTATTTATAGCACTTTGTGTACTGTGTATTTTTCTAGCTAGTTTCACTGTATGTGATGTATTAACTGGAAATTGTCCACTTTTATTAAGCATCTGTTGGGTTGTTTGTTTGTAATAACTTGTTGCAGTTAAACTCTTTTTTCTAGAGGCTCCTTTAGCTGTTTAAAACTTTCATTTAAAGGCTCACTGCTGCTTTTCAGGTGTGAGAAACATTTCTGCAGTTTGTTCTAAGTAGTGGGGATATTTGTAGCATTTCCATAGTCAGGCTAGTGTTTGGGCCTAGTGTTTGTGGAGGCTTTGTGTCTGAGCACATATTCAGGGACATCTTGGTTTAGCCAAAGCCATCAGGCATTTCAGTGAGAGAGAATTGTTTGAGGTCATTGGCTGACTGAGGTCACCTGGACTACAGCTTAGACTAATCACCTCATTGGTTCTTTTGAGATTTCTTTCTTAAAAACTGTCTCAGGTTTCAACTTAATGTTACCTAAGAAGTTCATTTGTGAGTGTTCTGCCATTTCACACTGAGCTTGATCGAAGGAAGGACACTGAGGAAACTCGGAGCTATAATATATAACATTAAGTATCCTGGTTTTTGTTTATTTTGTTCTTTATTTCTTTGTTATTTATAGCACTTTGTGTACTGTGTATTTTTCTATCTCTACTTTCACTGTGTGTGAGGTATTAACTGGAAATTGTCCACTTTTATTAAGCATCTGTTGGGTTGTTTGCAATAATTTGTTGCAGTTAAACTCTTTTTTCTAGAGGCTCCTTTAGCTGTTTAAAACTTTCATTTAAAGGCTCACTGCTGCTTTTCTGGTGTGAGAAACATTTCTACAGTTTGTTCTAAGTAGTGGGGATATTTGTAGCATTTCCATGTTCAGGCTTGTATTTGGGCCTAGTGTTTGTGGAGGCTGTGTGTCTGAGCACATATTCAGGGACATCTTGGTTTAGCCAAAGCCATCAGGCATTTCAGTGAGAGAGAATTGTTTGAGGTCATTGTCTGACTGAGGTCACCTGGACTACAACTTAGACTAAGCACCTCATTGGTTCTTTTGAGATTTCTTTCTTAAAAACTGTCTCCGGTTTCAACTTTCTGTTACCTAAGAAGTTCATTTGTGAGTGTTCTGCCATTTCACACTGAGCTTGATCGATGGAAGGACACTGAGGAAACTCGGAGCTATAATATATAACATTAAGTATCCTGTTTTTTGTTTATTTTGTTCTTTATTTCTTTGTTGTTTATAGCACTTTGTGTACTGTGTATTTTTCTAGCTAGTTTCACTGTATGTGAGGTATTAACTGGAAATTGTCCACTTTTATTAAGCATCTGTTGGGATGTTTGTTTGTAATAACTTGTTGCAGTTAAACTCTTTTTTCTAGAGGCTCCTTTAGCTGTTTAAAACTTTCATTTAAAACCTCACTGCTGCTTTACAGGTGTGAGAAACATTTCTGCAGTTTGTTCTAAGTAGTGGGGAGATTTGTAGCATTTCCATATTCAGGCTTGCATTTGGGCCTAGTGTTTGTGGAGGCTGTGAGTCTGAGCACATATTCCGGGACATCTTGGTTTAGCCAAAGCCATCAGGCATTTCAGTGAGAGAGAATTGTTTGAGGTCATTGGCTGACTGAGGTCACCTGGACTACAGCTTAGACTAAGCACCTCATTGGTTCTTTTGAGATTTCTTTCTTAAAGACCGTCTCAGGTTTCAACTTTCTGTTACCTAAGAAGTTAATTTGTGAGTGTTCTGCCATTTCACCCTGAGCTTGATCGAAGGAGGACACTGAGGAAACTCGGAGCTATAATATATAACATTAAGTATCCTGTTTTTTGTTTATTTTTCTTCTTTATTTCTTTGTTATTTATAGCACTTTTTGTACTGTGTTTTTTTTCTAGCTAGTTTCACTGTGTGTGAGGTATTATCTGGAAATTGTCGACTTTTATTAAGCATCTGTTGGGTTGTTTGTTTGTAATAACTTGTTGCAGTTAAACTCATTTTTTCTAGATGCTCTTTTAGCTGTTTAAAGCTTTCATTTAAAGGCTCACTGCTTCTTTTCAGGTGTGAGAAACATTTCTGCAGTTTTTCTAAGTAGTGGGGATATTTGTAGCATTTCCATATTCAGGCTTGTATTTGGGCCTAGTGTTTGTGGAGGCTGTGTGTCTGAGCACATATTCAGGGACATCTGGGTTTAGCCAAAGCCATCAGGCATTTCAGTGAGAGAGAATTGTTTGAGGTCATTGGCTGACTGAGGTCACCTGGACTACAGCTTAGATTAAGCACCTGATTGGTTCTTTTGAGATTTCTTTCTTAAAAACTGTCTCAGGTTTCAACTTTCTGTTACCTAAGAAGTTCATTTGTGAGTGTTCTGCCATTTCACACTGAGCTTGATCGAAGGAAGGACACTGAGGAAACTCTGAGCTATAATATATAACATTAAGTATCCTGTTTTTTGTTTATTTTGTTCTTTATTTCTTTGTTATTTATAGCACTTTGTGTACTGTGTATTTTTCTAGCTAGTTTCACTGTGTGTGAGGTATTAACTGGAAATTGTCCACTTTTATTAAGCATCTGTTGGGTTGTTTGTTTGTAATAACTTGTTGCAGTTAAACTCTTTTTCTAGAGGCTCCTTTAGCTGTTTAAAACTTTCATTTAAAGGCTCACTGCTGCTTTTCAGGTGTGAGAAACATTTCTGCAGTTTGTTCTAAGTAGTGGGGATATTTGTAGCATTTCCATATTCAGGCTTGTATTTGGGCCTAGTGTTTGTGGAGGCTGTGTGTCTGAGCACATATTCAGGGACATCTTGGTTTAGCCAAAGCCATCAGGCATTTCAGTGAGAGAGAATTGTTTGAGGTCATTGGCTGACTGAGGTCACCTGGACTACAGCTTAGACTAAGCACCTCATTGGTTCTTTTGAGATTTCTTTCTTAAAAACTGTCTCAGGTTTCAACTTTCTGTTACCTAAGAAGTTCATTTGTGAGTGTTCTGCCATTTCACACTGAGCTTGATCGAAGGAAGGACACTGAGGAAACTTGAGCTATAATATATAACATTAAGTATCCTGTTTTTGTTTATTTTGTTCTTTATTTCTTTGTTATTTATAGCACTTTGTGTACTGTGTATTTTTCTAGCTAGTTTCACTGTGTGTGAGGTATTAACTGGAAATTGTCCACTTTTATTAAGCATCTGTTGGGTTGTTTGTTTGTAATAACTTGTTGCAGTTAAACTCTTTTTCTAGAGGCTCCTTTAGCTGTTTAAAAGTTTCATTTAAAGGCTCACTGCTGCTTTTCAGGTGTGAGAAACATTTCTGCAGTTTGTTCTAAGTAGTGGGGATATTTGTAGCATTTCCATATTCAGGCTTGTATTTGGGCCTAGTGTTTGTGGAGGCTGTGTGTCTGAGCACATATTCAGGGACATCTTGGTTTAGCCAAAGCCATCAGGCATTTCAGTGAGAGAGAATTGTTTGAGGTCATTGGCTGACTGAGATCACCTGGACTACAGCTTAGACTAAGCACCTCATTGGTTCTTTTGAGATTTCTTTCTTAAAAACTGTCTCAGGTTTCAACTTTCTGTTACCCAAGAAGTTCATTTGTGAGTGTTCAGCCATTTCACACTGAGCTTGATCAAAGGAAGGACACTGAGGAAACTCGGAGCTATAATATATAACATTAAGTATCCTGTTTTTTGTTTATTTTGTTCTTTATTTCTTTGTTATTTATAGCACTTTGTGTACTGTGTATTTTCTATCTACTTTCACTGTGTGTGAGGTATTAACTGGAAATTGTCCACTTTTATTAAGTATCTGTTGGGTTGTTTGCTTGTAATAACTTGTTGCAGTTAAACTCTTTTTTCTAGAGGCTCCTTTAGCTGTTTAAAACTTTCATTTAAAGGCTCACTGTTGCTTTTCAGGTGTGAGAAACATTTCTGCAGTTTGTTTCCCACCCTCCCTACCTGTTGTTGTAGTGTTTTTATAGTGGTTGGCTTTGCAGTTGCCCGCCCTAGTGTAAATTTGGTCTGGGACCCTCCTCCCAGTCTAGTGTCATTACCTCATTCTACCCAGTACATTCTACCCAGTACAGGGAGAACATTTGAGAAGGCCAATCAGCTTAGTTTCTGCTACTCCTTTCTCTCTTTCCTTTCTCTATTTCCACTTAAAAATAAATAAATAAGTAAATAAAATTGTCTGCTTTTACTGTATTTGTGTTTCTTCCCACTTTATTTTGCTTTTGCTTCATCTTAAAAGTACTCAATTGTATCTATTACTGCTTGGTGTAAGTCACTCTAAGCCTTTTAGTTTAAGCACTTGGGCTTCAGACCAGTTGTTTTACATTAAGAAGGTTTTTGGCCTGCACTGTGATGGCAGGACAGGTAGCTTACATCCTTCTAAGTTGGGAACTGCTGATTGAGGGCTCAATGTCTGTTATTCTAAAAGTGTATTAGTTCTGGTTTAAGCACTTGGGCTTCAGGCCAGTTATTTTACATTAAAAAGGTTCATGGTCTGCACTCTTGTGGGAGGCGAGGCTAGACTCTGCCCTTCTGAGCTGGGAATTTCTGGTTAAAGGCTTATAGTGCCTGCATATTTGAACTGTTTCTTACTGAAATTGGTACACCTTGTTTTCTGTAGCATAGACTAGATCCAGGCCTGCTGAACCTAGCTTTGTTTGTATGCTTGTTGTTTGTTTGCTTATTTCCCTGAAATGCAAATTTACTTAAAACTTGGCTTTTCAGTGCTTCTATGGATCCCTAGTGATATCTGCATTGCTTACTGTATTTATTTCCTTGTTTCACTTGAAAGAAAATTACTGTTTGTCATTTTTGCATTTAAGTTACCTGTAACACATTGCATTTAAGTTACCTGGCACTTGCTCACTAAGTCAGCAGTAAAAAATTAAAAGCACTACACCCTCACAAACTCCCCTTGAGTACCTTGTTCCCCATTGGCCCTTTTTTTCAATTATAAAGGAATTCCCAATACTATTCTAGCATGTCCAAAGGTCAGTTATCAATCTCCTCTCCAGTCCAGCTGGTGAATCTGGGAATCTTGGTGCAATGTTACAACTTCCTCATGTACACAGACAACCCTCTCCTCCTCCCAACAAATTCCAACACATGTGAGAGATGCAACCATATAGCCAAACTGGAGGCTAAGCTCTCTCAACTCAACTCTGGTGTAACCAGTCAGGAGGAGAAGGAAACCACACTCACTACAATTCCAGTCTCACATAGACCTACCACAACAGCAAACCAAACACATAAACACACAAAAACATACTCGGAGGCTCTAAATAAAAATCTGCCTGAGCAGCAGAGACCTCCAATGCAGACACCCAAGCAACCGCTACCCCAAAACCAAACACATGCAACACATAGCTCACAAAGCCAGTGTGCCAAACTGTCACAGCCCTTAAGGCTAAACAACACACCTGATACACTTGTAATAGGTGACTCTATTGTCAGGCACACTGACGTCCTGCTCACCAGGCTGAACAAGGAGAAGGTCAAGGTGAGCTGCCTGTCGGGCGCTAGGATCCGTCACATAACACAAGCACTCAGGTCACTCCAAGGCAAGTACAAATATGACTAAGTCATTGTCCATGCTGGTGTGAATGACCTGAGACGTACCTCCCTGGACTACATGAAAAGAGACATAGAGAGGCTCTCTCAGCATGTAGCCCAGGCCGGTATGACCCTGACCTTGAGTAGCATCTTACCCTCACCAAGAATTATGCCACAATATGAAGACAAGATGATCAATTTCAACAAATGGCTTAAGTATTGGTGTCATTCAAAGGGGATCCAATGCCTGTCAGCCTGGGATGACATGCTCGACAAGCCACGATGCTTCGCTAGGGACGGCTTGCACCTGTCACCCCTGGGCTTTTGGATATTGGCAAAGGCTCTTGCTACCCCCATAGTGCCTTTTTTAGGCAAGGCTCAAAAGACAAACCCACCTCCATAGGTATCACAAGGGATAAGAAACTAAGAGTAATGCTACTCAATGCCAGAAGTCTAAACCTCAAGATGCACGCACTCAAAACTCTCCTTAGCATGGAGAACATCGATATCTGTGCAGTAACAGAAACCTGGTTCAAAGCTCCCGAGAGCACCCAAGCACTACCAGGTTATACCTCATGCCATGCCCCAAAACTTGGACCGAACCACAAAAGGAGGGGGAGTAACAATATTCGTCAAAGATACCCACACCTCCAGGTTGGTGGCACAGCACAAAGCATCAGAGACTATCCATGTGCAACTAACAGTGGGTAAAACTGCCTTCCAGTTTATAGCCTGCTACAGACCACCCTCCCAAACCCAGGAACCCCACTCGGCCTTCCTGAGAACACTGAAAAATATGAAGGTCTCTCCAAACACCATTATATTGGGCGACTTCAACTACCCAAACATAGACTGGGAGCATTACTCTAGCTCCATCACCCTAGCCCAAAGGTTCCTAGAATTTATAAACTCAAATACTATGGAACAACTTGTTACCACTCCCACAAGAGGGGAAAACATACTGGACCTGATCATCACCAACATGGGGACTCTATGCTCCAGACCAGAAGTGTATCCCTCACTGGTAAGATCAGACCATAAACTAATCTCACTGGATATTCACATCCCAACCCCCCCCCCCCCGCCCAGAAAACCACAGTGAAAAACTTCTCTAAAGCAAATTTCACACTCCTCAAAACCAAGGTGGAATCCTTCAAAGCCCCCGGGCCTGTGGAAAATACGGTCCAGACTGCAGAATCCTTTATAAATGCATTCTATGAACACCTTCAGGAATGCGTGGATCTTGCAATCCCAAATAAAACCAACACTGAATCCTCCAAAGGCAGACATCCTGTCTGCTGGACCCCAGCCATAAACAGACTATACAATAGAAGGAGGAAGCTACTACATAATAGATCAAAATCCCAAAAAGGGAAGGCATCTCTGATCAATATTAGCAAAAAACTACGGGCACTCATAAAATCATCTAAGGCCAGCTTCGAGAGAAAAATTGCACAGGACACTAAGGATAATCACAAGGCTTTCTTTAGTTATGTTAGGAACCTGGGTGGGAATTCCCAGATATGCTCATAATTAGTCCAAAATGACAAAAAATACACCGAACCCATAGACACTGCCAACATCCTAGCTGACAGGTTCAGCGCAAACTTCTCCCCCCCCCCCCCACCAAAAGGGCAAATATCTATCCCAGCAGAGTGCTGTCCCCCTGACATCTCAGATGCTCAGGTAAGAGCCGCCCTCTCCAAAGAAAAAAACACAGCATCAATGGGACCAGACGGTGTCCTGAGTTGCGTCCTACATGAATTCCAAGAAGAGCTAAACCCAAACATAAAACTACTGTTCAATCTCAGCCTTACTACAGGACATGTACCCAAAGAGTGGCGTACAACAACAGTGGTCCCTCTCCACAAAGGTGGTGCCTCAACGGATCCTGGAAACTATCACCCCATAAGCCTGACTAGCTTGGTCTGCAAAGCTATGGAAAGGATCATCATGGACCTCATAAATAAAGATATTGGGGACCTACAGACACTGGATCCTACCCAGTTTGGCTTTGTTAAGGGCAGATCCTGCCTCTTAAACCTGGTCGATTTCTTTGAAACAGTCACCAAGGCCATTGACGAGGGGAAGGTGGTCCACACAGCCTACCTGGACCTCACAAAGCCTTTGATACAATACCCCACTCGGGCATTATAGATAAGCTCACCAGCTTAAATATAAACCCCTATGTCACTAGATGGGTTGCAAACTGGCTCAAGGACAGAACCCAGATGGTTGGAATTGCTGGAGCCATGTCAGACTCCAAACCAGTTACAAGTGGCATCCCACAAGGCTCAGTCCTGGGAACTCTCTTGTTCGGTATATATTTCTCCGAGGTACAGGCCAACACGGAAGGACTGTGGCTGACCAAGTTTGCAGATGACTGCAAACTGGGCGCCATAATCGACTCTCCAGCCGACACAAGCATCCTCCAAAAGGGCCTCATAGAAACAGACAACTGGTGCCAGAGCCATGGCCTCAAGCTAAAGCCAAAAGTGTATAGTCATCCCCTTTGGCAAAAACAAAGTGCCCACAAATTACCACATAGGTGGTAATCCATTAAGTACAGAAGAAGTAATTAGGGACCTGGGGACCCAAGTTGATAGCAATCTCTCATTTGACAACCACGTGGCCAAAGTGGTTAGAAGAACATTTTATATAGCCGACCTAATCATGAAGGGATTCACATCTAGATCAGGGGAGGTCATCGTGCCTCTTTACTCATCCCTCATCAGGTCCATAATTGAGTACAATGCCTCTTTTGGGATGTACCTTACCAGACACCTGCAGAAACTGGAAAGACCCCAAAAGTACCTCACCAAGAGGATCAAAGGGCTCAAACAGATGCCATATGCTGCCCGGTTAAAGAAACTCCAGCTCTACTCAGTGGCATACTGCCTGCTCAGAGGCGATCTGTGCCTGACGTATAAAGCCATGTCCAATCCGGAATTAATGGACATGCTGCACCTCAGAGAATCCAAATCCCATTGAGCTACGCGCTCGAGAGACTTGAACCTCAGCACTGAAATAAATAGGACATGCTGGAGGGACAGATTCATAACCCAGAGGCTCCCTTCAGTCTGGAATAAAGTCCCAGTCCAGGTTAGGCAGAGTCCCTCATTGATTGTCTTCAAGAGGAATCTTGATGAGTAGATGGGAGATCGTAGGTTTACCCTGGGTATCACTTCTGTGTCACTGTTAGACAGAGGCACAGTATACTAACCTCGAAAAAGGGCATAGCAAAATTAATTTAAAATGGGTGGTCAAAGCCAAACACACTCTGGATAGGCTTATAAATGCCCTAGGGCAGATAGCCTAGTATGAACCTATGAACCACCTAACACTCAACAAATCACAAAACCATTTTCAAAACTCTCTTTACTTTGTCTGTGTAACCAAACTATGGAATTGTATTCCACCAGACATTAGATATGAGCACAATTCCCCCAGCTTTGAATCAGTCTTAAACAGTGACTAACAAAGAGCAGCACGTCACTGCTATATACCCAAAACTCCCTAATCCTCATTCTGTGCAAAACTCCCAAGTACGTCTGTAAATCCTCTGTAACTCCCCCTATACTCCACCCTCACTATCACTCGACTTTCAGCCTCGCTATCTGCCTGACTTAATGCCATCATTTTCTAATGTTCACTTTCCTATTCTGCACATATAATACAACTAATAACTCATACAAGCCTTAACTAGAAGAAATGACTACAACAGTGCATATTGAATGTCTACTTACAGTACATTTTTTTCTGCTAACTCTTGGTAGTAGGTATGCACTTTGTCACCAGAGTTTTTTAACAACTGCTATATACTCAATGTATTGATGTGAAATGCTGGAGCTTTTTCTCTCTAGTAATCTGCTGAAAAGGGACAGTTTTACTTAGTCATATTATCCCTTTCACAAATCAAATGAATGAATGGATGAATGAATAAATAAATAAGTAAATAATTCTTGAAATATTCAAGATCAGTGTATTAAATCTTACTTTTTCCCTGTTGAGATCATATGAAATTGCTATTAGTACCTCATGCTATAGGTCCTACAACATAAGTTGTTTGTTTTCTACCTTTTAATGCTGTTTATTTTACCAGAAGTATGTGTGCCTGAAACACACCCACATAGCAAGTTGGTAGTACTGACAGTCAATAAATTTCTAGCCTATCTATGCTTTTATGTCATCTGCTTGTAAGCCTATCTATGCTTTTATGATGTCTGCTTGTAATAGCTGTGTGTGTAAATGTTTTAAATGAGGTCGAGATTGAACCTTGGCTCCACTTGATTGTTGCTGTTGAAATGACCCCCCCCCCCCGAAAAAAAAAGAAAAGTGGTTGTAGATGGATGGATAACTAGTTAAGAAGTGAAAGCTGCTGACTTGAATCCAACTTCTCTATGTTTCTTTCATCGTTGTTCTGTCTTCTAAAAGTGTACATTAACTTCTGCTCCTATTCTACTTTGTCTCTCCTTGCCCTTTCCTTGTACTTTTCATTCCCTCTGTAACCTTGCTTTTGCTCATCTACAGCTTTTAACTAGTCTCCATCTGTTTCTGGCCTTCTTTCTTACCCTCATTATTCCCTCAACTTACATTTGCATTTTCACACTACAACAAGCAGTTAAACAACTCTAAAACTGTTGCTTGGTACTGTGTGTTTGCAAGTGGATTGTATACCACCAGCTTATCTCCATTTTCACCTTCTCTTCAATTAAATCTTCTTCTCAGTCGCCTGCACTGTAAACAAGAGTTTTATCACAATTAAAATTGTTGCACAGTATTATGTAGGATCACTTTGCAAGTTGCAGCTGTATATACTACCATTTTACTGCCTTCCCATCCCCTTCTCCATACTCTTTCCTATATCACCTGGTTTGTAGGTAAGTATTTGCACTATTGTAGTAGCACCATGTTACATCTTTGTCTTGTTCTTGTAAATCTAGAATGCCCACATATATCGTACTTACTAAATATCCTTCCCCTAGGAAATACTTGTAGTCAGAATTAATTCTTTCCAAGTGTGTTGTCATGCTTCATGAAATGTGCTAGCTTATTTTACCAAGTAGGTCATGAACATTTTAAGTTACTGACTCTTTACTGTCACACAGATTCTGACAGCTCTGTGTTGCTGAAAGAACAATACTGCTCCTCCCAAGATGGTGTGTGATCCTAGGCCATCTCAGTAGTGTAACAAAAATAAAGAGTTCATTCTCTGACCCATGGGTATTCCAGAAGTCAAGAACCAGTTGAGGGACTACCTCCTGGTAACAGTGTTAGTATACTAAAGACAACAAAAATATTTTAAGACTTGGTTATCAAAGTAGAATTTTGCCTGATGGTACAGCTTGTTGCCTCACAGCAAGAGGTTCTCCTGTTCGATTCATGGCTGGAGTGCCTTCTGTGTGGAGTCTGCATGTCCTTCCCGTGGTCGAGTGCGTGAATGGGCGTGCGCACCTTCGCTGAAGGTTGGGCGTTGGGCTGGCAATTCGGCACCATAAAAAAATCTTCTGCCAATCATCAGTGGACCAGAGTTCTGCTGTGGCAACCCCTAACCAGGAAAAGCTGAAAAAGACAAACAAAACTGTGTTAATTGGCAGGTCCTCATCAGATATCATCAGTAGGTGTAGCCATTTCCCATTCTTGAGTACTTCCCTTTCCCTACTTCACTGTACATCTCTCTCTCGCTATATTTCCCTATGTAGACTCTGTTACTGACAGCTGACCTATTTCTATGAGGGCTCTGATTTTAGAACAGAATAATAGGTGTGCAGAACTCCCATTATCACTAATTTTTCTTTCTTTTTGCTTCTTTTCTCCTCTGTCTCTTCCTCACTCTTACTGCTGAGTAGAGACACAGCTGCATATTTCTCCTTAACTGACTCCTTCACAAGTATAGTCCCTGAGCTCCACAACTGAGAAAAACCTGCATTGCTCAGCCTCACTTCAATCGATTTTGTTTGCTTCTCTATCCTACCCCCAATTCCCAGCCACATCCTTATCCTAACTTTATACTTAACAAAGCCCATCCCATTACAAGCCA
Organism: Protopterus annectens; assembly: GCF_019279795.1. Lineage (NCBI taxonomy): Eukaryota > Metazoa > Chordata > Ceratodontiformes > Protopteridae > Protopterus > Protopterus annectens. Next base: position 270,853,475 of record NC_056747.1, on the reverse strand, counting down.
TCCAATCATAATCAGACATGTAGATGTTCCCCCAAAGACAATAGTTACTTAGTATCAATCCTTTGTGTCTGTCTTTATCTCCCTCCCCTTAAAAGCTGTCCAGCAAAATGAAACATGTAACTCTGCAACCATAATGCAATAATCAACCAGTGTCAAATATTAAAAACCATCCCTTCTACAATTCCCTTTGCATGTGATGCAGCATTCTCATTTCTAGAACGAGTCACCTTTTTCATTTACTTTGATCTATTTTCTTTCTCATAACCCAGTAATAAGCCAATCTCAAACTTTCTTACCACCCCCTTTTAACTCACCTTGCTCTCCATATAGCCGTTCCTTATTTGAGCTAATCATCTTCATCTATTTCTAGCCTACTTCCTTTCTTCTATCCAAACACTAACTGCTATTACTTTACCTTTTCACTCCACATAATGCACCATATCAATCTGCTTATCATCCTTCCCTTTCAACTCTCTGTAAATGCCTTGTATCATTTCTCCATATGCATTCTACCACTATTTCTTACAAGAACCAACACAGCAACCCTTTCTATTTCACCTTCTTTCTGAAATATCTCATCTTCCTTCTTTTCCCCTAATTTCCTTCCATTTTTAAGACATTCCATCAGCCAAATTGTCTATTCCTGATCCTAAAAAACATTCTATCACCTAAACTAAAACACGTTCATATATTCATCCGAATCCTGGTGTCAATGCTTTCTGTTTCACATTCTTTCTCAAATATCTAATCTTCCCTGTTTTCCCTTATTTTCCTTCACATTTTAAAACACTATCGTCCTACTTTCCAACAGCCAAGTCCTCTGTTTCTGAACCTAAAAATACAGTCTATCACTCAAACTAAAACACATACATATATTCATTCCACCCCTGGCTTACCCAGTGTTGCCAACCCCAGCAGTATCAATATCCCTATAAATGTCTGATTACTAAACCATCAAAACATTCTCCATCTACCACTAAGACATTATAATAGAAATATCTGCAACCTTTGCAACAGAGTGACTCTTTTGGATTCTTATTCATACCCTATCTGATAAGTAACAGAAACTTGGTTAAACCTACTGCCGTACCCAACCCCCCCCCCCCCCATTGACTACAATAGCAATTCTTCCACAGTAGAAGATATTGTATTCTGGATATCTTATAGTATTCCTTAGGAAACAATCATGCTGGGCAATGTCAATATAAACTATATTGCACCTTATCTCAACTCCCCCCTGTTCTCACTGAAACCTGTTTAGATTCCCATAACACATCAACTGTCCCACAATATTTAATAAAAATACTGGGAAATAATCTACCTTAGACTGGATACAGATCACCACTCCAGAAAGAATTGACCAAAAGGGCATTTTGCCTGATATATTCAGTGACCATCTCTAAATCAGTCCATTTAATTTATTTAGGAACCTATCAAAACTATCTAAATTTAACAGACACCTTTATCTCAACTCTTAAACAATGTGACTGGTAGTCCTGAAGTACATGCCCCTACGGTGAAACCATTAAAAATGTAACAGTACTTTCATAACAATATTATTTATTTATGTGTCTTAGTTTACCCAGAAAGTCCAACTGGGTAATACCCATTTTCAGCAGAGGCCCAGGGAAAACAGCTCCATTTGCTTACATTGCATTATACTAAATTCCAGTTAAACACAGAGTACTTACATTTCTATTCACATTTATACACATAGAATGTATAAACGTAATTACTATAAGATTTTACAGAAGTAGAAACTACTAAAGAAAAAGCCCACATTCAGCTTAGTGAATTGTACAGGCAGCAGTTATGTATAAAAATTGTTTTGTCATTTCAGTGAGAGCTTGAGAGTATTCTGTTTAAGGAGAGTATTTGGAGAGTATCATACAGTGAGCACAATGTCTTAACCTTGTGATGAGCATGTACAGGCAGTGGTTTAAAACAATAGTTTGTTTGAGAGTTTTATTTGTATGGGGATACCATTCCAGAGTTTAGCAAAACATTGGGAGTAGAGTGAGTCTAGTCTCCTGCAACATTATTTGACTTGTTTGTGAATACTAAGAATTTGTTACTAGAAAGGAGGTCTCTTGCTGGACAGTAGGGCAGTTATAAGTTTTGTAGTGCAGGGCATTGTCCTGGATGATGAATGAGTGTGTGCTGTAGTTAGTTGTGAATATGTTAGGTAGTTGTGTAGTTCAAAACAGTTTAATTGCTTTAGGCTATGACAGTGGTGGGTCTTATGAAGGAGATTGGTGGCATTCTTTTTTTAATTTTATTGTAGCATGAGGTAAGTTTCTTTGAATATTGTTTAAGATGTTAGGATAGGAGCAGCGTATAAGAGAGTTGGCAATAAGTAGGTGGTGGCTAGAGTTTTTCTTGCAGTATCTCTAAGGAATCCATTGATCCTATAAATGTTACCTAGTTTCTGGTATGTAGATTTAATAGTGTGCAGTATGTGGTGGTCATATTTGAGACTGTCATCTATTATAACACCTAGAAATTTACTGTGCATTACAGTTTCAATGACAGTATTGTTTGCTGACATTATGGTAAAAGATTGCTTTCAAATTGGGCAACTTTTTGAAGTAAAAGGCATTAACTTAGTTTTCTTAGGGCTGAGTAGGAGGTTTGATTCTTTGAGCCAGGTTTCTACAGAGGAGAAAAATTTTGGAGTAATATCTTGGAGCTTATTTATTGTTAAGGCAGCAGTGCCGCACATATTAATATTGAGTCATCTGCATAATGAAGTAAACTAGCATGGTGAGTAGAGGTGTGGAACTTATTAATAAATATATTAAATGGAAGAGAACCCATGACAGAGTCCTGAGGGGCACCTGTAGTAACTGCTTGAAAGGATGAGTAGGTTTCTTGCTGCTTAATGTCTTGTTGCCTTCCAGATGGTGGGCACAAGCAGACCATTGTTTCCATGTTGGTTTACTATAATGGTAAAATGTAGCAGAGCAGTAGATATGTTGTGCTGGGGCCTAAAGCCATGTTGAGTTTGTGAGAGCAGGTTATTTGTGGTTAGGTTTTGCATCAGCTGCATATTGATGCATTTCTCTAATACTTTGGAGAGGGTGGGAGAGAATTGCTATTGGTTTGTAGTTATTAAACTCTGTAGATAGGCTGCCTTTGTGCAATATTGAATCAACAGGCCCCTCAGAGATGGAAAAGGGTCAAATCAAACCCTGCTCCATGGTTAGCTGGTTCCAACAAACAAGTTATGAATCAAAGAGACAAGGGATGACTTACCTGACAGTATAACCAAACCCATTCCAATTTCCAGTCTTACTACCACCTATGCAACTTAACAAAACTCAAGTTATCTCATACAGAAGAAAATATTTCACTTCCAAGCAGGTAGAACATTAATCTACTAAGCACTTTTAGAAATCTGTATACACCTTGATAAATCAATTCAACCTAATCCACTTCAAACAGAGATAAAGTTTACCACTGCCTCTAAATTCATACATTCTTCATCAACTTAGCAGTAGCCCTCACCCATGACATCCATTCATTAACCCCTTATCTGCAACCCTAACCACCTTCACCATCAGTGCATTTTCACTCCCAACCATATCCATAGCTTCCATTCAAAGATATCTAAAGAATATGAAACCCACAATCTCTACCGATGGCAATCCCAAATCAGTCTATCAGCTTTTCAGCTGATCCCATTGCCTACAAAGTTTCAGTCCTTGTAGCTGACATGTGGAAATAGTACTACATCAAACCACTTCATGTAGGTGGCTCCACTAAACTTACAAACTTCAAACTTATAGCAATAATCTCTCCCCTCCCTAAAATGGTTGAGAAATGTGTTCACTGCCATGTACCTGAATATTTACTTAACTTAATTTCCCTTTCTCATCATGATTATCATTCAAATAGTAATACAGACTCTGGTCTTCTGTAATTAGTTAAGAGTATTCATTAACAACAACCTACTTTACCCTTCACAGCATGGATTTCATCTAAATCATAGTACATCCTCTGCTCTTCTACATTTCCCTAACATTATTCAGTAAAGTAGGAGCAAAGTTATTTTCTTAAGCATTCTTCTCTGACCTCTCTAAAGCCTTTGAAAATATATCACACACCAAACTTCTTTCAAAACTTTTCTTTCTTGGAATTTCTACCTTTACAATGGTTTCATTGTACCTGTCTAACAGATCCTAGAGTATACATTGGGAACAAGCTACATCTACCTTCCTTACCACACTAGTTGGAGTTCCCCGAGTGTCCATACTGGACCCACTACACTTTAGTATTTCCATTAAAAATCTGTTTGCTGCCCAACTCTGTCTTAACCTGTCTTAACCTGATCTCAATAAGCCATCATCTGCTCTGCTAAAACTAACCCTGAACTACAGTCACCCATCCTCTCTCTCCTCAGTTGAAACATGTTTTTTGAATATAATCTAGTTGTAAATCCCCAAAAGACCAAGTTCATCCTGTTTATTCCAATATCCAACTCTGAAACTAAACTGACATTTACTCTACTCTCCTATAATGGTATCCCATTGACCATATCCCCCACACAAACTCCCAGGCATCACCATTGATGCAAACATAAAGTTCGATATCCACATAGATCAGGTTATCAAAAAAAAAATTAGGCCTTTTCTGTAGGGTCAGACAATATCTCACTGCCCATAGTCACAAAACTGCTGCTTCAGCATAGCTTCTTCACCTGTGCTACATTTCTGTTTATTAATTTCCCATATACTCATGCTACTGTACTTGTATTCCAAAATATCAAATATTACCCCTATCTCAGTTTGACACATCTCAAATCCAAACCAGTGTAAGTTCATGCTAAGATCACATTTACAACACACAAGAATCTGTGACTGCAAATCTCCTGTAGTCTGAATCTTTCTATATCAAACGCATGGTCATTATGCCCTCTTTAACTAACTTTGTATTTTTTTTTTTCACTATGATGTATGTACCACAGACATGATTAGTATTCTATTTTTTCTTCTTAAATTTCAACATATTTTATACCAGTTTCATTTTATTGCATGTCGTGCATTTTTCACTGCATGTGTCTTTTATGTTTCTTTTAATTCTATGTGTTTTGCTTTTATACTTCTTCATCGTACTTAATGTATATATGTTTTTAACAGTGAAGTTTATCTGTTGTACTCAGTTGTGTAGATTTTCTTAACACTTTGAATTTTTTTCTCCGTGGACTTCTGCTAAAAAGATCTCTTTTAGCCTAGGTCAGACTTTCTTGGAGCCAAGAACCAAAAAGTTGCTACCAGACGTAAACTCAAAAGACTAAAGAACAACAAAAAAAATACCTCTGCACGAGCCGACACAAGAACAGTTTATTGCGGACAGCAACAATGCCAGTCAAGTGTTTTCATTCATCATCAGAACTGTTGAGTAAAACTGTCACTTCACATAAAAAGAAATTCCACATTATCACATGACTAAAAAATTGACCAGTCATAGAAAATCACCTAACCTAATTAATTAACATATAGGTTAAACATTTTAATCATAATAAAAGTATGCCTTTTTAAAACTTTAAAGCTTTACAACTAACGTCTGTAAAAGAAATTGAATTGACTGGAACCCTCCAAGGGAACTGGCCATTATAACCTGTTAGCTTCGGTGTATAAAATACTATTAATAGAAATGTACCCATTTAATCCTCATACATGTTGTGTATCAAGAAGTAGCTGCAAATACAGGTCTGTAGGCTCAGGAGTATTTTCTAAATTACTAACCCTTCCAAATTTGTTAACTTTTTCCAGAATAAAAAATAAAAAAAATGCTTTAAAACCTAAACAGCTCTTATGGTGTTTAGCAAGTGCATTGGAAGTATTACCTTTGTTAATGACATGGATTTGTTCAGATATCCTAGATCGGAACATTCTTTCAGTCTTGCATGTGTAGAAACCATCATATGTAAGGCAACTAGTCATATAAATGACCATTTTGGTGGTACAATTATAACTGTCCTTACATACTATATAACAGTGGGATAAGAACAGACAGTCAGATTTACAGAACCCATGATGAATCTGCACTGGGAACAAGCCCATATTTCATCATCATTGGGTTGGTAATGGATGTAAAAACCAAAACCAAAAATAATAAAACCAGCAACAACAAAAACACTGTGCCAAAATGAAAAGAAAAATGGTTCAAGTATTAATAGTTAAGCACTTTCGTTAGCTTTAATACCAAACTTCATCAGAACAAAATAACAGCTCCAATTGGAACATATTTCAGCACACCATTGACCAGTCATAAGTACATTATGAACCAGATGTCTCATTACAAAAACAACACCTATTAAAATTATTTTAAAATCTTTCAAAACTTTTCAAAACAAGTATTACATTAAACAAATATAAAAATATACACTATATGCAAAAAATAGTAAATAACACATAAAAAATGTTATAAACTAAGTTAAAAACAATAAAGCCCAGGGATAAGTTATAATTTTGCAGCCCTCAATTTTAACACACTAGAAATATTTGTATTATCATTCAACCCGGGGGCTCTGTCTGCATCCAGTTTAATCTGCCAAAACAGCTCACAACATTCTAACAGAGCTTCCAGTGGTCAGCCCTGGGATTTTGTGCAACTTGTTCAATTATAAGAAAAACATAATTACTATTAGGATATTCTTTTGAGTGCCTAACAAGAGGATTTGGGTCTTTACCATGTTTCATAGCTTACAAATGCTCATATACCCTCTACCTGAAGGTATATACAATGGTCATATACAATGTGAACCATGTGTATGAATATTGCTTTTTCAAGTATGACATGCATTCTGCCACTTTCACTCATTTTTTATGTTATTATCTGTTGCAATGTTCTGTTATATTTTAAACTCCATTTCCTTCTACCCCCTCTTTCTTTACATATTTTGATGGGGCTCATGACTGCATATTGACTTTTGATCTATCACACATTAATCTGATTAAATGTGTCCTGTTATCTTACAGGTGAGTTCAAGTGGTAAATAGTAAGGTGATTAACGGTGGTACATCAGATATTTGCCCTTATCTTTTATGGTGGTACAGCATCAGATATGATTGCTTAATGTGGGGGTTTAGGGGGCAAAACCATTTGCATGGGGAATGGAGTGATGCACTTTTACATATTAAAATGTTTCATAAAGTAATTCTTTGAAGTGTCACATGACTGAAATGGGACTCATCAGTCCCTAGCCTTTTAATGAAATAATATTTCAGACAAAATGTTGCTTATATACCACTATCCTAGCTTGGTTCCAGTCATTTTCTAGATATCACTAACCATATGTTGTGTTTATCCAAGTGTTGTATGGTTCCTTCCAGTTTATCACATACGTCAAAATAACTTTTCACAATCTGCTTTATCAATTTTGTTCTTGTTTACTTATACTTGTCCTAGTTTCTGCAGCCCTCTAAAATGTTCTGTTTGCTTAGACGTGCAATCCAGCACAGTGATCAACAAACCATCACATCTTCTTTTGAAAACATCTTTTCAAAAGTTTGTACAGTAATGTTTTGGTAAAATAATATATTGTAATTATTTTGTTTCAGTTCATGCCGTTGCTATCCACCTATGACTATTTTAGTGCTTTTCTTAATTTTTTTGTGTAATTCACTTAATTTGGATTACCTTGCCTTGTCTGAAAATTATTTTTTAACTATATGTATATTCTGCTTTGTTTATGATTTAGAAATAAAATTTAAGCAATAGATCCAAAGAAAATAAGATGATTTATTATATCTGCACACTCACATGTCTTTCAAGATACTGTGTGCTATGTGTAGTTCGCATTTTTCATTCAAAGCATATGGGGCAAGATTGTGGTGTTTTTACTTTCCAGTTTCTTTGGAAGAATAAACAAAGTCAGTATGATTATATGGGTCTATATCAGAACATCGAAGTATAAAACTTCGAATGTTCTGATATCGAACACTATTCAGTGAACGCTAAAAATAGCGAAGCTGCAGAACAGTGAATTCTTTCCTTGGGAAAGAATTCAGTTGGCTGTTTCTGTGGCTTCGCTATTCTTTGCACTGTGGTGGAAAGTTACAGGTTGGGTTCAGGTAAGTGTGTAATTGTTTATACGTTAGGGTTAGGGGCGGGTTAAGTGAGTTAGGGTTAGGGCGCGGGTTAGGCATGTGTGCGATAGTGACAGACTTTAGGGTTGGGGCGGCTTAAGTGAGTTAGGGTTAGGGCGCGGGTTAGGTGAGTGTGCAATAGTGATGGACCTTAGGGTTAGGGTTTGGGTTAAGTTAAGTGGGTAGATAGTAGTGTATGTTTAGTTTAGTGTAGCGTTAGATGTAGGAATTTAAGTGTATGTGTGTGGTTGCTGTTTGTTTGATGTGCTTGTGTTGTACGTATGTGTTTCGGAGCAGCAAATTTTTTCCATGGGAAAAAATTCGCTGTTCTGAATGTTCAATATTTTTATGTTTAGATGTTTTGGGGCCGATGAAATAGCGTTCGCTATTTTCATCTTTCGATAACGTGATATAAACGCGATTATTTAATGGAAGTAAATGTGTTCTGTTCAAATCAGCCCTATTTTTCTTGCATATGTATAACATTTTTTTGTTATAATTTTTACATGAACTTTACTTAACATCCTTTCCCACTTATAAATACCTGCTTCTCCAGTCTCTCTTAAAAAAAAAGTATAATTTATAGTTTTCTTGCTTAAATTTAGCACTTGTGCAGTTGTTGGTGCTCCAGCTGTTTAAATTTCATACCTGTGTTGTTGTTGGTGCTCCAGTATTTACTCTTTTTCATTGTCATCTTTATTTAATGCAAATAATATTTTAGCCATAGAAGAAATTTGCCAGGACATTGACTGAGCTGTTTACCGAATTCAATTCATGCTACAGCTTCTGGAATCCCCTGTCTCACCCGCCATATATACACACATATACAAATGCTCAGTGAATTATAAACAGACACTTATTTTGGCAGTACTAATATTATATGTGTAAATAAAAAGAAAAGAACAAAGTACAAGCACGTTTTCACTACTTAACGCAAATATATAATTTATAACTACACGTACATTCATAATAATCCTAGTTTTTACTATGCTGTATATTCTATGAAGCAGATAAATAAGACAGGGAGAACATATCCTGTTCAGTAATGCTAGTAATTCATCTTAAATCATTAGCTAATGTAATTAAAAAACTATTTGAGAATACGCTCAATCAGTAAAGTGAATTAAGCCACTTCACCTGTTTGAAAAGCTCTCCTTTACTGATTAACACATATCAAATTTTCTATATAAATTCTCAGCCAGTTTTATATTATTACGATAAGCAATTTGCCATCTAAATTCAGCAAGCAAATAGGTTTCTTACACAATGAAAACTTCTCTGCATCATTTCTTTTTAAATATGAACATTAAAAGTTTGTGTTGTAAAAATCTTCAGTCAAGCTTCCTTCTTTTCGAATCATGTTGTGTAAATTCACCAAGTAAACTTCTAATTCTATCCTTTTATAAAACAAATACTTTAAGATGTCTCAAGCTGGAGAACCCAGAATATAGTTTTTTTTGTAGTGCCAACAAGAACCCAATATTCTTCAAAAAGATCAACCACGACAACAGGAACAAGTATAACAATTTTAATTCATCTAGTGAGCACTTTCATGCCCATCTGAGCATATCTTCAGACCAATAAAAACAACAACTTTTAAGAGCCAGTATATAGCAATGGGTTGGAGACAGTGGCATTGACAAAAAGGCAGGAGTCAGAGCTGGACGTGGCAGAGTTAAAGATGTTAAGATTTGCACTGGGTGTGATGAGGGTGGACAGGATTAGGAATAAGTATATTAGACGGTCAGCCCAGGTTGGAAGGTTTGGAGACAAAGCCAAACAGGCAAGATTACGTTGGTTTGGACATGTGCTGAGGAGGGATGCAGAGTATATTGGGAAAAAGATGCTAAGGATGAAGCTGCCAGGTAACAGGAAAATAGGAAGGCCTAAGATAAGGTTTATGGATGTGGTGACAGAGGACATGCAGGTGGTTGGTGTGACAGAGCAAGATGCAGAGGACAGGAAGAAATGGAAAAAGATTATCCGCTGTGGCGACCCCTAATGGGAGCAGCCGAAAGAAGAAGAAGATATAGCCTTACATAAAATGAGGTGCATCACATGATTAACTACTATTTAAATAATTTACGAGCTTTAAGTACTGGCTTTAAAGGGACATAGCCCCTGGATGCCTATTAGCCTGAAATCTGATTATCCATTCAGTCTCATGTTGTTCAGTAATCTTCACATCTCCAAGTCGTTTACCAAAACTTAAACATTCTAAAGCCCTAAACTTATACATGTGTGAATCACCTTCTTCTTGTATATGTCTAGCTAGGGCATTCCTTAAATCTCTGTTCCTAATGGCCAAAATATGCTCTCTAATCCTCTTCTTTAACATCCTGTTAGTTTTTCCTATATAGAAACAAGTACATTCTTGGCAGCATGCTATATAAACCAAATCTGAAGTGGAACAAGTGGCACTAGCCTTAAATTCAAACTTATATCATGTAACAGGATGCTTAAATATCTTGGTCTTGTCTATATACTGCCAAAAATTACAATTCCCACATGGCACTGTTCCTACATATCCATATTGCTTCATCTTGCATCCATTTCCATATCATAAAAGTCTCTGAAGAGACTTTTTATTTTTAAAGATGAAACGTGGATGCTAACCTACCACATTCCCAATCCCTGTGTCTGACAACAGGATGAGCCAGTTCTTTTTGATTATATTACAAAAAAATCAACATTATTGGTACAATGCATCAAAAAGTTCACTCTTGTAGTGTTAGCACTCTCATTGGTCTGCCTGTCTCTATTAGCGCCATCTCTTGAAAATTAAAGTCGAGCTAAACCGGATCTGGATATCTTCACATCCCTGACCATGCTGCATACTTCTGAATTCCTGTAACCTCTATCCTGTAGTTTCCATGCTGTTAAGCCTTGATATTTTCATACCCTGACCTTTTAACACATTCCTAAAAACCCTCGATGGATGCATACTATCTCTCCTCAATGTGGTGTTCATGTGACAGAGTTTTCTGTAAAGTCTAGTGGCAGTGCTGTTATCCTCCATTTTATAAATCACCACATCTAAGTAATCCATAACAAATCATAACACTTAAAAGTGAACTTCAAAAAGGATGTAGTGTTATGTAATTAGTCAATGAACTCTGGGATGACTTCTTCCCATCCTATCCACAACAGAAAAATATCATCCACAAATCTCTCAAAAAATGTAATATACTTGAAAAATCTATTACCCTATAGAATGTATAAGACATTAATAAATTTGCATAACTATTTTCACAGGGTGTGCCCATGCAACACCCTGCTTTTGCCAATAATAAACCCCATTAAACAAAAACACATTGTGCCCCAATATCAAATTGATAAGGGAACATATCAAAACTATCTTCATGTCATTAAAATTGCTATGTTTCTTCAAAAAAGCTTGTAGAAAATTTAAACCTTCATCATTTGGTATAGATGTGAAAAGTGACTGTACATCCAGGGTCAAAAAATACATGTCCCCTATATCATCACATTCACCAATACATGTATATTGTTTGTTTGTGTCTTTCGGCTTTTCCCGGTTAGGGGTCGCCACAGCGGAACTCCGGTCTGCTAATGATTGGCAGTAGATTTTTACGTGCTCACTTAAAAACTGTTTAGTGTCTCTAAGAATGGTTGCAGAAGAATCTACCAACCCTCTTAGTTCTTCTTCAACATAAATAGAAAGTGACTCCGTCACCCACCCCCTCCCCAACACAATAGTTCGCATAGGGGGTCTATACAGATCTTTATGCAATTTGGGTAAGCCATTCAAAGTGGGTATAATAGACATACTTATTTTAAAATAATTAAATAAACCCAACATTATCATATATGCTGCTAAATAATCCCTTAAAACTTTATGTACATTATTAATAAATGCATAAACTCTCTGAACATCAATTGCTTCATATACATTACTATCATTGAGCATTTCATGCATCAATTCCAAGTAAAAATTCTCTATCTAAAACTATCAAAGAACCACCCTTATCAGGAGGGCGGAGCATAACAGTATCATTTGTCTGTAATTCAAGCAGTGCTTGCCATTCAGACTTTTTTAAATTGCAGAACATTCCACATAAAGATCCATTCATAAAAATATGTATTTCATCATTTTCACATATTCGGCAAAAAGTTTCTAGAACTGGATCAAATATTGGCACAAAACTGCTAGGTTAATGCATAATACCTAACATAACAGTCCTGGCAAAACGTTTAATGTCTGATATAATGTCAGTTAGAAGCATACCTGTGGAAGGAATGTAAGTGAGTCCTTTCTGTAACAGAGAATGCTGTGCTTCCATTAAATTCTTGGAAGATAAATTGAAAACTAACTGGCCATTTGAGTCTGCCACATCTTCTTTATTGTATAGTTCATATCTAGACCTGAAAGTTGTAACTGTCATTTCCGAGCTCGGCTGCGTGAACGATGTTGAGCTGGAGAGTCTATTTTCCTGATTGGAAGCTATAAAGAAGGAAAAAATGTTGTCCATTCCTTGCTGGTACCTTTCTCCTTACTACTGGATTCTTCTGATCTAATGACGTAGAAGGCGTGGCTTAGCTCACACCTGAAACAGTGACCACTTCCGATACTTCTAAGTTACCAACATCATTATAAATCACAGACGTGGTTTTTAAAAGTCATATCAGAGTTCAGAAAAAGCAACACGCTCCCATTTTTAGACTAGAAGTTCTTAAGGCAGTAGAATCTATAGCACTGTATGTGCTCTTAAACTGATTTAACCTTATAAAACATTTTAAAGAAATTAGTTAGTCTAGGAGGAACAAGGCTGAATCTATTCTTAAGCCATAGAAATGCAAGTCCGTTCTTTTAGTAATACCCATTCAAGTTGTTACTCATCTCATTTTTTTCTCATTTCTTGTCTAGGGAATTTGATACTCTTTATAACAAATTACTCATCCCAGTGTTAAAAAAATACACAACGTCTGATTACAAATATTTTCAAAAAATGTGATTGCTTGTAGTGTTTTGTATCTTTAAAATCTCAATGTATAAATCAGCTTGGTCATAATCAAACTGTATCATATACTGGTAACAATAATTTTAACCATTTCAAAATGTATCATAAATTTCCAATTTCTTTATTACAGTATATATTTGCTCAAGTTTCACATAACCAGTCTCCTGCTGGAGTCCTTTTAAAACAAGTTTAAGTTTCTTTTTTGTGTGTGTATTGTCCTATAAACTGATTAAATACTTGTTTATAGTTTACTGATACTTTAAACTAAGATGTCCTAGTCTGAATTTTACTTTGTGGTAGATGTTTAGTTTCATATCCATTAGATTAGCATAAGTCAAACTTAATGCTGTACTTGTTATTGTCAATTTTCTTAGTGTTCTAGCAGTATTAGTTTAATTCTGGTGGCTGCCTAAAAAATAATTACTAGAAAACGAAAATCAAAATCTTGTTTAAATATTAACTCAGGCAAACTATCTGAGATATCTTCTTTTTTTAACTTGTATTTGATCATGTTAAGCAGAAAACTTTGTAACCAAAGGAGTTTACTTAGTGAGAGCTCCAAATGGGCTTAAAATTCTACTTTGAATATTCCCTGCCACCATTTAAAACTACTAGATTAGCTATTGTATTTCCATTACATCACACAAAACCCACTTATTTGTAATCAGGGCCAAGATCTGATGTACCTCAATTTAAAAATCAATCAATTAATTAATTAATTCTAATTTGGGCAGCGCAGTGGTGCAGCGGTTAACATTGTCGCCTCACAGCAAGAGGTTCTCCGGTTCGATTCTTGGCTGGGGTGCCTTCTGTGTGGAGTTTGCATGTTCTCCCTGTGTTCGCGTGGGTTTCCTCCGGGTACTCCGGTTTCCTCCCACATTCCAAAGACATGCATCTGGAGCATTTCTCCCTGGGCCTCCGCTGAAAACAAGCTCTGTGGAACCTAGTCAGACTTTCCCGGTCAACAAATGTTAAATAAAATAAAATAAAATAAAAAATAATACTAGAAATGGTGCATTTTATAGAATTATTAAGCTTAGCTTTTTTCGCCAGTTAAAGTGACTTGGGAGATATCAGTAGATTTAAGGCCTTAAACTTATAAATCAAATATGTTGCTTTTTGAGTTACTGAATGCATCACAAATGAAAATGTGTATATTCTCAGAGGTCCAGGCAAAGACAAAAGGCCTGTGGCTGACCAAGTTTGCAGGCAATTGTAAGTTGGGTACTGTCATTGACTCCACAGATTTTGTTAACATACTGCAAGAGGGTCTCACAGCAACTAATGACTGGTGCCAAAGTCATGGCCTCAAGATAAATGCAAAAAAATGTATCATCGTACCATTCAGCAAAAACACGACCTGTACTGATTACCACATCAATGGCAACTGCCTAATCACACAACCTGTGGTGACAGACCTGGGCACTCAGGTTGATAGCCTCACATTCGACCATCGTGTAACGGCAGTGGTCAAAAAAGCCTTTTACTTGATTCATCTCATAAGTCAAGGGATTTGCATCCAGGAAAAAAAGGAGGTTATTACTTCTGTATACCCTCCCTCATTAGACCAATAATTGAGCATAATGCCCCATTTGGGATGTACCTCTCCAAACATCTGCACCATCTGGAAAGGCCACTGAAATACCTCACAAAGAGAATCCATGGCCTCCAACACCTATCCTATACAGGCAGGCTCAAATCATTATCACTCTACTCGCTATCATACAGATTGCTCAAGGGTGATCTGTATCTTGCCTGCAAGGCAATCTGGGACCCTACCCTACTACACATGCTCCATATCTGTAAGTCTAACTCCTCACACACTACTTGCTCAAAAGTCCCAAATCTAATATGCAACAACAAAACCTGCTAGAGAGGCAGTTTTGTCTCCCAGGGACTGCCCTGTCTCTGGAATAGACTTCCCATACATGTCAAACAGAGCACCTCGCTGACGCTCTTCAAGCGCAACCTTAATGAGTGTATGGGAAACCACAAATTTGTTCCAGGGGTTCCACCTGTGTCCCTCATTGACAGGGATGACAAGTGCTGACTGAGGTTTCGTTTTGGGGATAAACTCTTGGCTAGGCTTGTAAGGGTACCAGGGCCATTATCCTAGTAACCACCTATGATCTTGTGATAAGTGCTGTGAATCTTCTTGCTCAATTTCATTTTTGCTGTCCAGCAGATGTGTAGCAATAATTTCAAGAACTGTTCTGAAAACAGCCACTTTGTCATCCATCCACATCTGTACTAAGGATTGCAAGAGTAATTCTTTTTTCTAGAGCCAGGTCTAGTGTTGCTATAGCCATTCTTGAAGGTTTACTGGACACCAGTTCTGCACTTCAAACCTCCTCCCATTCAGTATGGAACCTTTTCGGAATATTCCCATTAGTAAGCAATACTGCAACATAGATCTAATGAAGGACATAGTACAGTTTTGTAAGAACGTACCATAATGGTATGTGTGTAGCTAGATCACTTTTGTAGTATATGCAGTATCCTTCCTTCCCCCTTTTTCTTTTCCTCACTGAGGTGAACCTATTTCTACTCTTCATCTATCTATCCTTCTGCAGTAATAAAGCTTTGAGGAATTTGCACACCTGCTTTACATACCAGCATATAGCCTTTTGGATATATGGTGCTAGAGGTAGAAGCTCAATCTTTTGTAAACTGGCAGGATGTACTACATCCTTGATAGGATACTACTGTTAAAATAAGAATTTACATAACTGTACTTTCTTTTTGGTACTATTTAATGAAACCTATATATATATATATATATATATATATTGCAAATATTTATGTCTCTTGGAAGGCTGATCTCTTACTCTGCTACTGCACAATCAAATCTGTTTTAAAATGTTTTGCTGACATCTCATACTAGTGCACTGTTATTTCTTTACTGTGCTATATTTTGTTTTAAAGTTTCTTAACCTTGAATTTCAATACAGCGTATGTATATAGCAAGATAGTAAAAATAAATAAAATTCCACCATCGTCTACATTTTAACCAGAAACACTTACCATGAAATAGTATTTTATCCAAGTCAAGTTGAAGGTGGGCTTACATGCTGCTATTACTTCAAGAATCTTTAATTTCCTAAAATTCATACAAAGTTGCTTTTGATGAAACCATATAACACATTTTTCCTTGTAAAACACTGGGAATCTGTAAAAAACTAAAGTAAGTGTTTTAGTTACTTGTAAAAAAATACCTGCTGACATCCTACCCACACAGAGTGAGTGAAATGTTAAGGCAGTCATTGTTTTATGTTACACATTAATGTAAGTAACAGAAGTTTTAATTTACTTAACGTACTTAGTAGCCTAATGTAAACATTAGGCTACTAAGTACGTTAGTAGCCTAGTAGCCTAATGTAAACATTTTTCTCTCAATTATATGCTACAAAGAAAAGTATCATAATATAGTCTCACCTACTTATGTGCCTATTCATAGTTTGCATACTGTAGTCATTTGACAGGCAAGTTAATTTATACTTTCTTGTTCCTTCTGGTATCAGAATCAGTCTAGAAAAATGCCTGACATCAGTATGTAGTCCTTAGTAGATTTGCTTTGTGGTCATCATAAAGTCATCTTTAACTTCTATGTTTAGATGGCAGTTTTCCTGTCACTTTTCTTTCTTATCTGGCATAAATTTTATATTACCTGTAATAATTACATCTGGAAATGATAAACCTATGTGAATGATGTTTTTTGTCTTCATTCTGTAGTTGCATTCCTTATTGTGGTGGTGGTGCTGCGGTAGCATTGTCGCCTCACAGTAAGACGTTGTCCTGTTCAATTCTCAGCTAAAGCGTCTTCTGTGTGGAGACATGCATGAATGGGCGTACCTTCGTTGAAGGTTGTGCGTCAGGGCTGGCAACTCGGCATGTAAAAATCTACCGCCAATCATTAGCGGACCGGAGTTCCACTGTAGCGACCCCTAACCGGGAAATGCCGAAAGACACAACAACAACATTCTGTAGTTGCATTCCTTATGAGGCAGACGTACGTGTTTTATTATGAATGCTTTACCCACTGTCTCTTTTCAGGTCTGAAGAAACAAAGTAAACATAAATGATGGCAACTCCATTAACAGTTAAGAAGATTACATTCTGTCACTTGTAAAGATTGAAGGATACTATAAACTGTGCAGTTTTATAGCCCATTTTAGATACCTTTGCATTTTAGTCTCTGGTTTTACACATTTAGATATAGGTTCATAGGTTCATAGGTAGCTACTAGGCTATCTGCCCGAGGGCATTTATAAGCCTAGCCAGCGTGTGTCGGCTTTCCCATTGATTAATCAACTGATCCTTTGTCTAGCAGAGCCAATGAAGTGATCCCAGGGGTGTATTTTCTGTTACCCATCCACTCGTCAAAGTTTCTCTTGAACAGTGTTAGTGAGGGGCTCTGCCTAATGTAGTTTGGAATTTTGTGTCTCTGTGACAGGAATCTATCCCTCCAGCATGTTCTATTTATTGTTGTGGTGAGGTTTAGCTCATTAGAGCACGTGGCTTGCAGTGACTTGGATTTCTTTAGGTGGAGCATGTCCATCAATTAAGAGTTGGACATGGCTTTGTAAGTCAGGCAGAGATCGCCTCTGACCGAGCCTTGCAGGACACCACTTGTGAAGCAAATTTAATTGTAGCTCAAATGACTAGCCTGTCTGTCTCTGTTTGCTAGTGGAAGACTAATTTTTGTAAAGTTTATTTGTTGTTAAAGTCAGATTTAGATATTACAAAGCAGTCATCTTTTTTTATACACTTTGGCTTAGCTTGCAACATATTCATAACATGCTGCCTCTGCTTTGTTTTAGAATGTTCATCTTTATTTAAAAACATAATGACCCAGACATTTCTTTTAATATACTTCTTATCTGTAAACTGTGGCTTCATAAAATAATTTGTTTACAGAGCAATAAGTAGTATTTTAAAAGAATAGTAAACAGTATTCAGTCAGTTCATCCTTGGAACTGTTTATTAAGACGTATATTATCTATTTGTTCTCTGGTAAGGGCATAAAGCAGGCAGTATTTGTTTCCAGTTAAAGCCTAGTCATTCTGTTGTAGAAATAAAATGCAGTTTTTGTACTCAAGATGTCAAAAAAGCAATGAAAAACAATAATTTTCAGTTTTTAAATCCTTATAGGTTACTTTTTAAATAAACACATGATTGATGTATTTTCAGTCAGTCTGCAATGTCTGAAATATCTATCACTTTATGAAGACAGCCATAAGTAGTCATGTACTTGTATAGTTGGAAGATAACAATGTTGTTCATACTTTTATCCATACAACGCCCTAGTGTTACTTTTGTACTGCTTTTTTCTAATAACAGACTACATCATCAATTTTCTTATTAGCTTCATGGAGTTGTATTTCATTTATGAGACTTAATTTTTAACTCTGAAATTATAAAAAGTATTTTGTTTAGATTTTCTTCAGAGCAAAATTGTTCTAGCTTCTGGCTTACTTGCGTGAGATTCTAATGAATGCAAGATTTTTATTGATGTCACATTACACTATTTATACAGGTTGCCCCATTTCTCTCAAGAAATATTCCATATTTAAACTCTTATAGTTGCGGTTGGGTGGGCGTTCCAAAGACATGCGTAAATGGGCATGCCTTCGTTGAAGGTTGAACATCGAGCTGGCACCTCGGCGTTCATGAAAATCTACTGCCAATCATTAGAGGACCGGAGTTCCACTGTGGCGACCCCTAACCGGGAAAAGCCGAAAGACAAACAACAACATAATTATGGAGTTTATGACACTCGCTTTGTTCTTTCTGTATGGAATTTTGATAACTAGTTACTCCAACATACATATCTCTAACTTTACTCTTCATCATAGTACTTTAAGATGTAAACATTTGTATGCTAGTAAAAACAGTTTGTCTGCCAGTTTTAATGTTTCTATTAGATCTATGTACTTGATGTCCCTGGATATTTTTCACTTTTCTCTCTTTTGAGTAAATGAAGTAGTTATGGTACAGAAATGTAAACTTCAGATAACATGTTATAGAATGTAACACAGCCAGTTGCTTGCAATTTCTCTTGCTAGACTCGTATGTTCCGAAGCAACATTTTTTTTCTCTTCTGCCACATCCTGCTGTGTGGACATGTCATATACCTTTTCATCTACCACATCACACCAGCATTCTTATTCCTCATCCCAGATGAGCCCCAGTTGAAATAATTCATGACTCATTGTTACTGGTAGTCAAGACAGAATCAGGCATTTATTACATATCATAAAAAATACATTAATAAACTTGCTTAACTGTTAATGGAGGCATGAGTTGCATTACACTTTTATTACAAGTGGAAAGATAAATTAATTTATACTCTGATAAACATTTTTACTTATATGCAAAAATATCTATAATAAGGCTATCTATCTGGTGGTCCAGTATGTTTCAAAAGTTTAAATTCTTTCAATTAATTTACATAAATTAGTAAAGCAAAGCAGATCCACAACCTGGAAGCTGGCTCTGGAAGCCCAGAATAAAAAAGTTGATGAAATGCTGATATTCATTCTTCCGCAAGGCAGAAAATGAAAGGCTGCAACTTACAAAAACTTTCTTGCTTTAATAACAAACAAAAATCTCCTCAAGCGCTTTCGCTCAGCCTGGTGCTGAGCTTTTTCAAGATACAATAAAATCAAGCTGGTTGTTCTTTATATACATAGTCAAAACTTGACCAATAATTCAATTAGTAAAAGAGAAGGTCTAATTAACCCTTCAAATTACTTGCTGGTACAAAACCTGCTTGCAGGCAAACCATTACTAAGCACAACTCACTGCAATGTCCAACAAAGTATATGCATAAACTTAATAATCAATTGTTGGTGTACACACAGATTGCCATAAAAATATACAGTGTTAAAAATATGCAATATTAAAACCATGCAATGTTAAAATAATATTCAAAAGCCAATACTATACATATGCTAGTATGTTAAAAATGTTTAAATGTGCTGTTTATTCAGCAAAATTTGATTTCTATATGTAAACCCTGAAAACACTGGAAAACCGCAAGTTCATAATTTAGCCTTCCTTAACCTAAGGACGCTGCT
Organism: Protopterus annectens; assembly: GCF_019279795.1. NCBI lineage: Eukaryota > Metazoa > Chordata > Ceratodontiformes > Protopteridae > Protopterus > Protopterus annectens. Next base: position 270,833,321 of record NC_056747.1, on the reverse strand, counting down.
AATGCTGCAAGCGTCATTGAGCCCTGGTCGCCTTCCTGCATCTAGTCTTAGCTGCCATAATAACTCTTTATATTCTAAAAGAGATCCCCAGTCACCCCCTTTCATCCAACCTTAGCTGTTCTAAAATAATGAATTTAATTTCCATGTTAGGACAAAAAAGGGAATGTCTATAAAAAGCATTAGTTTCCTTTTTCTTAATTATATAATACTGATGTTCATAAATACCTATTGTTAACTTTATCTTTAACCAAGTGCACATCCAAGTAATTCAAGCAAGGGGTCTCTTAAACTGCCTAAGGTCATCAGCTAGTTACAATGTTTGCCTTAGAGAAATTCTGAAGACAGATAGGTTTGCATGCAATCTGGAAAGGGTTTTAATGGGGAATACCACAGAATGGTGGTAAGATCTAATCAGTGACTGGACTACTATACCATAATAGCGCTGTATTATTGATGGCTAGGTCCTGTACCTTTGAGTTTATGGTAGGGGACTGCACTGTCTGATCATGCAAGTTAGCACTGGGGAAATCAGGAAGTGCTGAATGTATTTATTTGTGGTAGTGCATCCCTTCAAATGTACAGATGGGTAGTTGAAATCCCCAAGAATAAATAGTATTGGGGTCAGTATATATGTATAGCAAAAAAAAAGATACCATATAAATCCCAATCAACCTGATGAAACATTAGTGAAAGCACTTGTTCTGTGTTTATCGAATATTATTACTTGACTGGTTCTACATGCCTCCTGGCTGGAGTTTGTTGTTTATTTTTTATGTAAGCCACATGGGATATGAGTAATATAGATGGTATTCTTTAGTTGGCTAGGATATTGGCTGGTGGACCCCAGCAGTAAACAAACTATACAATAGAAGGAGGAAGCTACTACATGATAGAGCAAAATCCCAAAAAGGGAAGGCATCTCTGATCAGTATTAGCAAAAAACTACGGGCACTCATAAAATCGTCTAAGACCAGCTTCAAGAGAAAAATTGCACAGGACACTAAGGATAATCACAAGGCTTTCTTTAGTTATGTTAGGAACCTGGGTGAGAATTCACAGATATGCTCAGAATTAGTCCAAAATGACAAAAAATACACCAAACCCACAGACATTGCCAACATCCTAGCTGACAGGTTCAGCGCAAACTCCCCCCCCCTCCTCACCAAAAGGGTGAATATCTATCCCAGCAGAGTGCTGCCCCCCTGACATCTCAGATGCTCAGGTAAGAGCCGCCTTCTCCAAAGCAAAAAACACAGCATCAATGGGACCAGACGGTGTCCTGGGCTGCATCCTACATGAACTGCAAGAAGAGCTAAACCCAAACATAAAACTACTGTTCAGTCTCAGCCTTACTACAGGATATGTACCCAAAGAGTGGCGTACAGCAACAGTGGTCCTTCTCCACAAAGGTGGTGCCTCAACGGATCCTGAAAACTATCGCCCCATAAGCCTGACTAGCTTGGTCTGCAAAGCTATGGAAAGGATCATCATGGACCTCATAAATAAAGATATTGGGGACCTACAGACACTGGATCCTACCCAGTTCTGCTTTGTTAAGGGCAGATCCTGCCTCTTAAACCTGGTCAATTTCTTTGAAACAGTCACCAAGGCCATTGACGAGGGGAAGGTGGTCCACACAGCCTACCTGGACCTCGCAAAAGCCTTCAAAACAATACCCCACTCGGGCATTATAGATAAACTCACCAGCTTAAATATAAACCCCTATGTCACTAGATGGGTTGCAAACTGGCTCAAGGACGGAACCCACATGGTTAGAATTGCTGGAGCCATGTCAGACTCCAAACCAGTTACAAGTGGCATCCCACAAGGCTCAGTCCTGGGACCTCTCTTGTTCGGTATATATTTCTTGGAGGTACAGGCAAACACGGAAGGACTGTGGCTGACCAAGTTCACAGATGACTGCAAACTGGGCATCATAATCGACTCTCCAGCAGACACAAGCATCCTCCAAAAAGGCCTCATAGAAACAGACAACTGGTGCCAGAGCCATGGCCTCAAGCTAAACGCCAAAAAGGTTATAGTCATCCCCTTTGGCAAAAACAAAGTGCCCACAAATTACCACATAGGTGGTAATCCATTAAGTACAGAAGAAGTAATTAGGGACCTGGGGACCCAAGTTGATAGCAATCTTTCATTTTACAACCACATGGCCAAAGTGGTTAGAAAAACATTTTATATAGCCCAACTAATCATGAAGGGATTCACATCTAGATCGGGGGAGGTTATCATGCCTCTTTACTCATCCCTCATCAGGCCCATAATTGAGTACAATGCCCCTTTTGGGATGTACCTTACCAGACACCTGCAGCAACTGGAAAGACCCCAAAAGTACCTCACCAAGAGGATCAAAGGGCTCAAACAGATGCCGGTTAAAGAAACTCCAGCTCTACTCAGTGGCATACTGCCTGCTCAGAGGCGATCTGTGCCTGACGTATAAAGCCATGTCCAACCCGGAATTAATGGACATGCTGCACCTCAGAAAATCCAAATCCCATGGAGCTACGCGCTCGAGAGACTTGAACCTCAGCACTGAAATAAATAGGACATGCTGGAGGGACAGATTCATAACCCAGAGGCTCCCTTCACTCTGGAATAAAATCCCAGTCCAGGTTAGGCAGAGTCCCTCATTGACTCTCTTCAAGAGGAATCTTGATGAGTGGATGGGAGATCGTAGGCTTACCCCGGGTATCACTTCTGTGTCACTGTTAGACAGAGGCACAGTATACTAACCTCGAAAAAGGGCATAGCAAAATTAATTTAAAATGGGTGGTGAAAGCCAAACCCACTCTGGCTAGGCTTATAAATGCCTTAGGGCAGATAGCCTAGTATGAACCTATGAACCTATATAATAATAAATATTTTTTTTTTATAGTAATTAAGATGTGGAAGATTTGAGGTCATTATCTTGCTATGTAAGTCAAGACAGGATGAAGTTTTAGAGAAGAATTTCCATACCACCTGTGGTTGTAGAGATACTATCAGAGCAAGTGCTCAATGTCGACTGGTGACTTTAAATCAAAGGGGGGGGCTCCAGGTGACACCTGAATGGGATGGGCCAACTAAAAAGGGGTGGGGTTAACTTCATGGTGTGCTGCTATGTTATAGTGGGAACAACACTGATCATGCTTACAATTTTACATCAAATAACTGCACAATCACTATTGCATATGCTGTCTACCAAATGCTAGATTAAATCGCATTTCATAGCTAATGAGGTGTTTATGTTATGATATAACGGTACAAAACCTAAATATCTCTAAACAGTAAAAAAGTCATTGGTATTGACTGCATGAAGCTATTGAGTACACATGATGTAGTAAACATACATTGTACTGTATCAGGTAATCTATATTTTGCACAATGCCAAGTGGAAAGTATGGAGATTTGGAAAGCCCACTTTGATATTCACAATTCAAGGTCAGTCCAACACCAAGTGTGCCAGTGGTTCTGAGAGCTAGTGACAGAGGCTTGTATGGCAGTTGACTTTACCAAAATACATGTTGATCTTGCAAAGCCAGAATTACAGCATTAAACAGCAGAGCCAGTCAACCCATTTCATTCACAAATAGCCCTACTCCCATTACTGAACAAAAGTATCTGCTTTGAGCCTGCCAGGATTAAAGTAGAAATAGCAGAAACAGTTAGGTTACATACTTGCATTAATTTCATTTGTTGATAGAAACATTACTCACAACTTATGTGTGTCAGCTTGCCTTGTACAAATACAAATTGCATTTTATTTTACTTCTGTTCACCAAGGTTTGTCCAACTGTCTTTAGTAAAAAAAGACCCTTTCAGCATATGTGCGGGGAGAAAAGCTCTAACATATTACAGACTTTAAACAGACATTTGGTATATACATGAACAGATATAAAATAATATACATTAAGAATGACAGTCATCTGAAAGTATAGACAACTATTACAGTCTTACAAAGCCAGAATTACAACAGCAGTAAACAGCAGGGCCAGTTGCTTCATTCACACATAGATCCAATCCCTATTGCTCATCCTATCCACAGTATCTGATTTGATCTTATGAGGTTAAAAGACAAAAAATAAAAAAAGGATAAAAGACAACATTTTATTAATACATGTATTTTTTCACATAAACAATAACCAGAGGTCAGAGCTTGTAGTCAGTCTTACTTTACTCAAATTCACGTTACTCTTGAAAAGCAAGTCAGAAGTACAACAGTAACGCCAGTCATTTCATTCACACATACTAGGCATAGCCCCCCCCCCCCAGCCTACCCACAGTATCTGCTTTGAGCCTACAAGGTTTAAATAATGAAGAGTGAATGGTTACATTACTATATTTCTTTCACATTACATAGTCAAGAGCTTGCAGGTGATCTTACTTCAGTTCATCCATACACACTTCAGTCATAGAAGGCCGGAGTTTTAACAACAAAACATCCACACACCATCCTAATCTATCTTGGTTGACTCTGAAAAAAGATATTAGGTTAAAAAAGCATTTAATCCACAAGCAGTCCCAAAACACACTGCATACCTAGTGTAGATCAATGTGTGTATGCATCTTTAAGAAACTATCTAAGGGCATGCACAAGTGTATAAATACTGAGCATGTGTGAGCTTGACTGCCATTTTGTAGTAAGATGTTAAGACGTAAGCATGTATGTCTGTAAGGTCTGTCTGTTAATCAGTTCATTTATGTTTTATGATGCTGCTATCCATCCTGATGTGTTTCTATGTACTAAAGTATCTAAAGGAACTACCCCTCCTGTTCATCATCTATGTTAGAGAGGGACGAGCAACATGCTGTCAGAAGTTGCATGTCTAAAAGGGCATGGTTTCAGAAGAGGCATGAATAAAATGACTTGTTGCCAGAAAGAGTTCGAGTTTCTCCAGTTTGAGTCCGAGAGGCATCCAGTTGGTATTGGAGGAATATACAGGAGTGAATCATCCCTACTGCACCTATAATTCGCAAAACAGGTCAGAAACTAATTTCAGGTGTTAAAAACTTGCTCAAATAATTTCTTATTCACAAAATATGAAACAAATCATACAGCACACTCTAAACAATATTTAAATTAAATGAGATGTCTGATATTGATGAAAATATTTGAATTACTACAGAACATGTTTCAAATAATGTTCAAATTGCATAAAATGAATAAAATAAAAGGAAATGACTGCATTTCACTAAGCACATATTTTTCTTATTAATTAAAGATATCCGAGTTATTATAAGTGTATGAAGTGTTCACATGTTTGTGCAGTATTACAGTAAAGTTATTTCACAAGATACAGCCATTTCAGAGCATATTTTACAAATGTTTCAAAGAGTTAATTGTGCATTTGAATGTTATTACAAGCTCTGACAGCACGTCTTGTTCGTATATAATTACAAGGGTCATATTTTCAGTGTGTTTGTGCATACTTTGTTGGCGTGGCAGACAGAATTTGAAAACCCAGTGTACTTGTGTTTGATAATAATATTGCAGAGAACTGGAGAGTGTTTGGACAAGAGTATGACATTTTTATATAAGCTGCATTTCTGATAAAGATGACTGTACAAAAGCATTTATTCTACTTAATTTATCTGGGTCAGAAGTCATTGAAAGGGAACATTCACTTGTGTATGCACCTGCTGTCTTTGCAGGAGAGGGGGAAAACCATCATATTGTTGTACCAGCTGAGTCAAGAGAGAACCTTGAGTGCTTAAAATGTAAATTTAGAGAAATGTGTAACCCCCAGACAAATATTACAATGGAAAGGCACTCATTTTACACAAGGGATCAAAACTCGTGAAACTTTTGCAGCATATATAACTGATTTGAGAAACAAGGCTAAAACTTGCAGAGTTGGTGATTTAAGGGATGAGTTGATAAAAGACAGACTTGTGTGTGGTATTAAGGATGATGTTGTGAGGAAGATTTTGCTTCTTGACAGTGATTTAACTTTAAATAAGGCCACTGAGATTTGTCAGATATACGAGCTCACAGAAAAGCACACAAATATGCTTACAAATGAGAAATGCATGCTTCTAGTAAATTCTAGAGCTCATGTTGATAGTATGCAGCATGTGGTTAAAAGAAACAGGCCCAAGCATATGGCAGCAACTGTAGCCCCTGCTGCACTCACTGGTAAACCCCATAGCTCTCCAGCAAGTTCCAGAGTTTGCACAGTCTCAGTGAAGCATAAGAGTGTGTCAGCAAACTCATGGGCCCCAACCTTGTTTCATTGCCAGCTGTCATAATTGTGGTGGAAATCATGAATCTAAAAAGGAAAAAAATGTTTAGCTTTTGGTCAGCAATGCCACAAATGCAATAAGTATAATCATTTGAAGAGGTTTTGTAAATCAAAGGGCACACATTCTTTCATTAAAAGGGAACATTTCAAGAAATGAGTTGATCAGTTAGAGAGCCATGATCGTACTTTTTATGTTGATGGCATGTCAGTGCTTAATGAAATTGTCAGTCCAGTAGATTTATGGGCAAGGAATGAAGTATTTTGTACTGTTCAGATAAATGGAAAACCCATAGAGCTCAAAGTTGACAGAGGTTCCAAGTGCAATGTTATCTCAACAGAAACATTTGCTAGAGTATGTAGTGGTGAAAGGCTTGATATGGCAAAGTGTGTGAAGCTTATTGCTTATGGTGGTGAATAAATTCAAACTGAATGCTCAGTAGTGCTTTCATATTTCTCTGCTTGGAGACATAATGACTTCTTATTTTATGTGGTCAAGAGGCATGTCCAGTTATTATTAGGGCTCAGAGACAGTTTGAAAATGGGACTGCTTTTGCTTAATAAGGAAGTCCATCATGTTAGCTTGAAAGACCACTACTCTAATTTTGCCCAACATATTTTTTTCTACCTATGCTGATCTTTTTGAAGACAAACTAGGCAAGTTTCCAGCTGTGTACTCTATGAAGTTAGACCAGGATGTCAGTCCAGTTATCAGTCCAGCCTGAAATGTTCCAACAGCTATGCAGAACAGAGTCAAAGCCGAGCTAGATAAAATGGTGCATCAAGGTATGATTTGTCGAGTAGATGAACCAACTGAGAGGGTATCTTCCATGGTGTTAGCTTACAAGAAAAACTTAGGTGACATCAGAATATGTATTGATCCTCAAGATTTGAACAAGGCACTAAAAAGACCTCATCATCCAATGTGTGTAGTCGAAGTTGCTACTCTGATGCCAAATGCCACTGTTTTTTCTGTCTTAGATGTAAAGAGCTCCTTTTGGCAAATTTTGCTTGTCAAGAAGTCTTCATTCCTAACTACTTTCAGCACTCCATTTGGAAGGTACAGATTTCTGAGAATGCCATTTGGGATAAATTCTGTAAGTGAATTCTTTCATCATGCAATGGAGCAAATTTTTTTGGGGTATCCTTGTGCTATTATAGTAGACGTCATACTAGTAGGAGATAATAGTGAAGCTGAGCATGACAGAAACCTCGGAAAAGTTCTGGAAAGAGCATGTCAAGTAATTCTTAAGCTGAATCCTCAGAAATGCAAATTCAGGTTATGAGAAGTTACTTAAGATGGTCATTTATTTACCAGTTCAGGCCCATGACCAAACCCTTCTAAGCAAACAGCTATTCTTGAGATGCCAGCTCCAGACAATGTTCAAGCCCTACAATGTTTTCTTGGAATGGTTACCTACCTAGGCAAGTTCATTCCAGACTTGTCACATGTCAGCACCACTCAGAGAGCTGACACACAAAGATGTATCTTGGTCTTGGTTAGAACGACACCAAAGAGCATTTGATATCCTGAAACAGAGAATTGCCAGTCACCCAACTCTCAGATACTATGATGTTCACAAGCCAGTCACTCTTTCATGTGATGCTTCGAGATTTGGTCTAGGTGCAGTCATTCTGCTAGAGAGGGTCAACCTGTTGCCTATGCAGTGTGAACTCTTACCCAAACTGAAATGCAGTATGCTCAGATTGAGAGAGCTTTTGGCAATTGTGTTTGCATGTTCAAAGTTCCATGATTATGCTTATGGTAGACCTATCCAGATCGAAACAGACCACCAACCTCTAGTCACTATTGTGAAAAAGCCTATTCATGCAGCTCTAGTCACATTGCAATGTATGATTGCAAAAGTATAATTTCACTCTTGTCTACAAGAAAGGTAAACTTCTTTATCTTGCTGATACATTGTCCAGATCACCCAGAAACACTACTGAACAGCATGAGAATGAGAACCTTGATTCTGAAGTCATGAAAGTGAGAAATTTTTCTTCCACATGTCTTGATGAGCTAAGAGATCACACAGCCATAGATCGAGTTTTACAGAGGCTCGACCACTTTATTCAGCTTGGATGGCTGTCAAAGCAGACTAGTTTACCTCAAGAAGTGCAGCTTTATTTTCCATACAGAGATGAGATTTTTGTCTGATAATGGTATCATTGTGAAAGGTCCGAAAGTAATTGTTCCAAAGTCCTTGAACAAGAGTATATCACTATCTTGCATTGTGGTCACCCAGGAGCAGACTCAACTAAAAGAAGGGTGAGAGGTCTAATATTTTGGCCTTCGATGTCACAAGATATTGAGAGAGTGCTATTATCTTGTTCTGTGTATAGCAGTACTAAGTTACATCAACAGAAAGAACCACTTCAGCTAAGCCAGATTCCTGAATTACCTTGGTCAACAGTAGCTACCAACATTTTTGAATGGAATTGTCAACATTACTTGGTGTTAGTAGACTCTTATTCAGACTGGTTCAAGACTGACCTATTTCCTAATCTAGCATCTGGTGCTGTCATCACTAAGATGAAACATCATTTTGCAGTGCATGGTAGTCTGCACAAAGTTATTTCTGAAAATGGCACACAGTCTAAAAGTCAACAATTAAAAAGATTTGCTGAAGAATGGGACTTTACTCCTGTCATGAGTAGCCCAAAGTATCTGCAGTCAAATGGTTTGACAGAACATGCAGTTCAAAGTGGAATACAGTTACTAGAGAGGTCAAAATGAAACAATAGTAATGTTTTCCTGATTTTGTTGAATCTCAGAAATATTCCTCGTGATAAATATCTTGGTTCACCTGCCCAGGGACTTCTGTCGAGATAAACCAGAACCATGTTACCAATCAGTAGTCAATTGTTGGTTCCATGTGTCAAAAACAGCAGGTTAGTGAGGAAGCATTTAACCCAGAAGTCCTACTACGATAAGACCAGCAAACTGCTCAGTCCATTACGGGAAGGAGAAGTGCTAAGGATGCAAACATCCAAAGGTTATGATCGGATTGGGGTCATGAAGAATATTGGCTCAAAGCTGAGATCATACATTTTAGAATCACAAGGAGCAGAGTTTAGGCAGAATCAGAAACATTTGTTGCTGGTGTCCAAGTCTATACCACAGCACATAGCCTGTGAGAAAGACTTTCTATCTCAGAGTGAGTTATCCAGTGTTCCAGTTCCGGATGAAGTTCTAGAGAATATTCCCATTCCTGTGATGAATCCAGAAGTTCCTGGTATGAGTTGTTCACTGAAGACTGTCCCTCTTGCTAAACCCAGTCCAGATTGCTTTGTTACCAGATCTAGCCACATCTGCAAACCGTGTTATAGATACACGGCATCTTGGACATGAACATTGTGTTTGTTTCTAATGTCTATAGTAATGTATGTCTAACTCCAATGTTATTTTAAACTGAGGGCGATCTTTTTAAGAGGAAGGATGGAGATGAATGTGTGTGCATGTATCTTTAAGAAGCTATCTAAGCTATCTAAGGGCTTGCACAAGAGTATAAATATTAAGCACGTGTGAGCCTGACTGTCATTTTGTAGTAAGCTGTTAAGATGTAAGCATGTATGTCTGTAAGGTGTGTCTGTCAATCAGTTAATTTATATTTTATGATGCTGCCATCCATCCTAATATGTTTCTATGTAATAAAGCATCTAAACAAACTACCCCACCTGTTTATCATTTACAGTGGATATAAAAAGTGTAAAGTGTACAGGTTATATACAGGTCACATTAAAGGTGGGAAAAGTTTTGAAATGATTTGTTGCGGTCTCATTTTTTATATCACAAAAACCTGGCATTTTAACAGGGGTGTGTACACTTTTTATATCTACTGTATGTTAGAGAGGGACAAAAGACACCTAGTATCTGTTTTACCCCTGACAGGATATTTCATTAGAAAAAAAGACATCCATAGTCAAGCAGCCTCCAAAGTACACTGTCTCTTTAGTATATGGTTAACCCTGCCAGGATATTATATTAAAAAATAAATCCACAAACTATCTCCAAAACACACTGCCTCCTTAGTATCTGATTGACCCTGACTGTGTATTATATTTAAAAAAGAAAAACACCAACAGCCCCAAAATGCATTTCTTCCCTAGTTTCTGGTTGACCCTGCCAGGATATTGTATTAAAAAATCAACCAACAGCCCCCAAAACACATTTCCTCCTTAGTATCTTGTTCACTCTGCCAGGATTTTATATATATAAAAAAAACATCAGCAACCCCCAAAATACACAGATGACTAATATCTGGTTGACTCTGCCAGTGCATTGTATAAAAAAAGGAAAAGCATCAACAGTCCACAAGACATATTGTCTCCCTAGTAGCTGGTTAACCTTGCCAAGATATTATATTAAAAAAAAGTCATTAACAGCCCTTAAAACTTACAGACCACTAGTAACTGGTTGAACCCTGCCAGGAAAAATGCAGAAAGTATCTGGTTGGTCCTGCCAGAAAAGAAATGAGAGCTTATTTTATTTATTTTACATTTGTTGACCAAGAGAGTCCAACTGGATACATGTCCATTTTCACCGGAGGCCCGGAGAGAGAAGCTCCACAGGTTAAGAAAAAACAAGAATGAGATTTCTACATAGCAAGCAAGTATTCATAGGAAAACACATGATTTAACAAGATTACATAGTTTTAAAGTTACAAAGTACAAAGTTCATTGGTAGTCGCAAGATTTAACAAAATTCCATAGTTTAAAATTAGAGTAAAGTAGTACTTAGAATGTACTGGTTTCCAGTAATAACATTGATTGAGACAAATGTAAGTAAAAGGTGGTTGGTAGTGGATGTTAGGGTTAGTTTTGTGAGATATGGTTGGGTTTAAAACTGGAATGTGTATAATTGCGGACTGTTGGTGTGGGTGTTTGCAGGTGAGGCACTATAAGGAGGAGTCATAATTCTTCTTGAAGGGAAAGAAGTGAAAGGGAGCACGAGAGTGGATCAGAGGGTGTGTATGATATGGGTCAAACTGGTGGGTAGCAATGGCATAGCCATGCGAGTTTTAGGTGTTCTTTTAGTAGCTGTTTGAATGTAACCATTGAGTTGGCTGAGGTAATAGCTGAAGGTAATGAGTTCCAAATTTTACTGATGTAGTTAGGGAAGAGCGAGTCACCTGCTGTGATATTGCTTTTGGTCACCTTGATTAGTCTTTTATCACTAGAGCGAAGTTGTCTGGTATTAGTTTGTAGTTTAAGTAGATTAGATAGTGCTGTTTTTTTTTCAGGAAGTAGTAGTTTATGGGCAAAAGAAAGCTAATGGAATGAGAGGAGATTTGGGAATTCAAACCAGTTAAGTTGATTTAAAGAATGACAATGGTGGGCATGGTAGGGGGCACCAGTAGCAAATTCGTCAATTTGATTGTAGCAGATGTTAAGCTTGGCCATTTCCAACTTAATTACTTTTTGGTGCGTGTGGGGGGTTAATTTATAAATAGCCTTCCTTGGCTTCTCTTACCTTAAAGTTTGATTCTGAGTCTCACTCAGAATAAAAAAAAATCTGATTAATGGATTTCCTCCCTCTTACTTTCTCCCTCACAACTTAACTGTCTAGTTTAAGTGTGGGAAGAGAATGCAAGAGTAAATAGACTCATCAGCAGCCATGTCACGTAATCACGTGACATGGCTGCTGATGTAACAGACCCTTTGCCCTCCAGTATTCTGTGGTTTAAGCTGCAATGACTTCTGGGTATCTTTGTTGATGTCTGCAGTCTTCCCAATCCAGACTGTTTTGAAAACTGTCCGGCAACAAAAAGATATTTTTCCTCCTAACAGATCAGAGCTCCAGCATGCATGTGCGCTGCTCCAAGTTCCGCAGCACATCACTTCTTCAGATTTACACACTAGTTTGCAGTTCAAACTGCTACTGGTATATAAAAAATGAGAATTAAACTTTTTAAATGAGGAAATTGGTGGGGCTGCAGGCCAGCAGTCCGGTACATGAGCCACCCCTGCAAGTGTTAGGCATTCAGTGCTGGTGGGGAAGGTGCATTTTCACTACATTGGAGTCGTGTTTGTGTGATGATGCAGATGTTAATATCTTTCAATCCTAGTAGGGTTTCTAGAGAGGGAAGGTTATTGTTGAAACTTCCAGCATTGGGTAGCATCACTTTTATGTTTCCCTGATTTTCTTTAGCTAACTTGAAAAGTGGAGCAGTCTGGTATTGTCTATAGAAATCATTATGGGTAGATAAAGTTTTGGCCAGTATCCTAAATGTCCTGTAGAGTAAGAGGTGCAGGCCATCCTGTAGCACCCCATGTGAAGTCCAGTCATAGGCTTGTAGCATAACTTAAAAATAGTAATCGACATGATTTAATATTATGTATGGTAAGAATAATAATATACATATATATTATATATGTAGTTATATATAAACCTTATATATAAATACCGCACTAAACTTAAAACAACCACTGTAGCAGCCGACAATCTTCCATCAAAATACCTGAAAATAGTAGCTCAATCCATAGCCTATCCTGTATCAATACTTATAAATAAAAGTATCACTGAACATACTGTTCACTCATCATGCAAAATCTCCTACGTCACACTCTTGAGTAAGTGAGGCTCCTCTACAGAGCTAAATAACTACCGACCAATAGCCATTCTACCTCCCTTATCAAAAATCCTAGAAAAATGCATTCATATATAATTACTTAACCATTTTCTGTCCAGCAATCTACTGTACCATCCAGTGTCCAACATGGTTTCTGCCCAGCACATAGTACCACCTCAGCACTAATAACATTCACTAACACAGTCAATCAGCACAGGAATCAAGGCAACCCTGTTGCTACCATCTTCTTAGACTTTTCAAAAGCTTTTGATACAGTATGCCACCACAAACTATTAACCTCCATCTCCAGACACTGTGTTGATACCCCCTCCCTACTCTGGTTTAATGAATATCTCAGCAATCGATTTCAAGCAGTAAAATGCCACCTCACTTTATCCTCTTCTTCCTGTTTCACAAGGGGTACCTCAAGGCTTCATACTTGGACCCCTGCTCTTTACCATCTTCACAAATACCCTTCACACTGCCACTCATCAGGCCAGTACAATATGCTGATGACACTATAGTAATCTGCTCTGCATCTACAATGCAACTGCTTCAGACCAAAACCCAGCAGACTTTCACTGAAATAGAAACTTTGCTAAAAAACTCCCAATTGATATTTAACCCAAAAAAGACCCAAGTAATGCTCTTTAATCCCACTAAAATAGTTAACCCCCATATCTCTTTCTCTATCACCTCTTCCAATAACACTCTAATCTCACCAGTGCCACATGTCAAACTGTTTGGTCTGACTATTGACCAAAATCTAAAATATGAAAAACATATTGCTCTTACAGTACCAAAGTTCACAAAACCAGTCTCACATAAAGCTATCACAACAATGAATCAAACACATAAACACACAAAGACATACTCGGAGGCTCTGAGCAAAAATTTACCTAAACAGCAGAGGCCTCCAAAGCAGACACCCAAGCAACTGCCACCTCATGACACACCACAGGCAACACATAAACCACAAAATCAGTGTGCAAAGCAGTCACAGCCCTAAAGGCCAAATACAACACCAAACATACTTGTCATAGATGACTCCATAGTCAGACACACTGACGTCCCACTCACCAGGCTGAACAAGGAGAGGGTCACAGTAAGCTGCCTATCGGGCGCTAGAATCCGCCACATAACACAAGTACTTGGGTCACTCCACAGCAAGTACAAATATGACACAGTCATTGTCCATGCTGGTGTGAACGACCTAAGACGTACCTCCCTGGACTACATGAAAAGAGACATAGAGGAGCTCTCTGATTATGTAGCCCAGGCAGGTATGACCCTGACCCTGAGCAGTATCCTTCCTTCACCAAGAATGATGCCACAACATAGAGACAAGATGATCAGCTTTAACAATTGGCTTAATTTCTGGTGTCATTCAAAGGGGATCCAGTGTCTGTCTGCCTGGGATGACATGCTTGACAAGCCATGCTGCTTCGCAAGGGACGGCTTGCACCTGTCACCCCTGGGATTTCGGATATTGGCTAAGGCTCTTGCCACCCCATAGTGCCTTTTTTAGGCAAGGCTCAAATTCTAAACCTACCACCCTAGAAAACAAAAATGGGAAGAAACTAAGGGTAATGCTGCTCAATGCCAGAAGTCTAAATCTCAAAATGCACGCACTCGAGGCCCTTCTCAGTATGGAGAACATCGATGTCTGTGCTGTGACTGAAACCTGGTTTAAGGCTCCTGAGAGCACCCCGGCACTATCAGGTTTTACCTCATATCATGCGTTCCGGCCCCAAAACCCGGACCACACCACAAAAGGAGGGGATGTATCCATATTCATCAAGGATACCCACACCTCTAGGTTGGTGGCAACGCACGAAGCATCGGAAACCATCCAGGTGCAATTAACCATAGGCAAAACTGCTCTACAATTTGTAGCATGCTACAGGCCACCCTCTCAAACTCAGGAACCCCACACAGCCTTCCTGAAGACACTGGAGGGTATAAATGTATCTCCAAACAGCATTATATTGGGTGACTTCAACTACCCAAATATAGACTGGGAACATTACTCAAGCCCCAACTTTCTAGCCCAAAGGTTCCTGGAGTTCATAAATTCAAATGCCATGGAACAACTAGTCACCGTTCCCACAAGAGGAGAAAATATACTAGATCTCATCATCACAAACATGGGGACAAAATGCTGCACACCGGAAGTATATCCCTCATTGGTGAGATCAGATCATAAACTAATCTCACTGGAAATCCACATCCCGCCCCCACCTCAAACAAAAAAGACCACAGTGAAGAACTTCTCTAAAGCAAACTTCACACTACTCAAGACTGGTGTGGTATCCTTCAAGGCCCCCGAGCCAGTGGAAACCACAGCCCAAGCTGCGGAATCCCTTACAAATGCCTTCTACGAACACCTCCAGGACTGCATGGATCAGGCAATCCCTAATAAAACCAAATAATCAAAAGCCACGGCCTGAAAACAGAGTCAGCAATCCTTTATAGTAAAATCAATCCTTTAATGCCACGAACTGTCACACCAAATAAAACAAGCATTTTCGCTCAGGAAATCCTGAGCTTTATCAAGTACAAGTTTACCATTAAAAAATTCTCTTATATACTCAAATAACAGCTTTAAAAAATGACTAGCCTAATTAAGTGATTAAAATTTAAAAGGGGCACTGCCCTCATTGTGTTAAGGCTTATATGTCATAAAGATTACAATTAAAATACAAGATAATATTATTGTAAGTGTTGGTAAAAAACATACTTAGAAGTACAAATACTAAATGGGATGTTACCATTGATTCCATTTCAATTAAAATATAAAACTCTTATAAAAATTATATTTAAATCTATACATGTTCCTTTGCCCATTCTGTGCTGATGATTATTTGGTTCTGTTCGTTTACTTTGGTTTTGGTTTGAACTGTTTTCCTCAATCCCTAATAAAACCAAGACTCTTTCCACCAAGGGCAAACGTCCAGTCTGGTGGACCCCAGCCATAAACAAACTTTACAATAAGAGGAGAAAGCTGTTACATGATAGAGCAAAATCCATAAAAGAGAAGACACCCTTGATCATTATTAGTAAAAAAATACGAGCACTCATAAAATCATCCAAGGCCAACTTTGAGAGAAAAATTGCCATAGATTCAAAAGACAATCATAAGGCCTTCTTCAGCTATGTTAGAAACCTGGGTGGAAACTCCCAGATATGCTCAGAATTAGTCCAAAATGATACAAAAATCACTGAACCCACAGACATTGCCAACATACTGGCAGACAGGTTCAGTGCAAACTTCACCCCCCTCTCCCCCCCAAAAGGAGAGATAACTATCCCAGCAGAGTGTAGCCTCCCAGACATCTCAAATGCGCAGGTGAAAGCTGCTCTCTCTAAAGCTAAAAACACAGCATCAATGGGACCGGATGGTGTCCCCGGCTGTGTGCTACACAAACTCAATGAGGAACTAAACCCGCACATAAGGCAGCTGTTTAATCTTAGCCTTACCACAGGATACGTGCCCAAGGAGTGGCATACGGCAACTGTGGTCCCACTCCACAAAGGCGGTGCCTCTACGGACCCTGGTAATTACCGCCCATAAGCTTAACAAGCCTGGTCTGCAAAGCTATGGAGAGGATCATAATGGAACTCATAAACAAAGACATAGGGGACTTGCAGACATTGGACCCGACCCAGTTTGGCTTTGTCAAGGGCAGATCATGCCTTTTGAACTTGGTCGACTTCTTCGAAACAGTCACCAAGGCCATTGATGAGGGAAAGGCAGTCCATACAGCCTACCTTAACCTTGCAAAAGCTTTCGACACAATACCCCACTCGGGTATTATAGAGAAACTTACCAGCTTAAATGTAAACCCATATGTCACAAGATGGGTTGCAAACTGGCTAAAGGACAGAACCCACAGGGTTAGAGTTGCTGGCGCCATGTCAGACTCCAAGCCGGTCACAAGTGGTGTCCCACAGGGCTCAGTCCTTGGCCCCCTGTTGTTCGGCATTTAATTCTCAGAAATACAGGCAAACATAGGAGGACTATGGCTGACAAAGTTTGCAGATGACTGCAAACTGGGCGCCATAGTGGAAAGTACATCGGACACATATATCCTTCAGAGGGGTCTCACAGAAACTGATAGCTGGTGCCAGAGCCATGGCCTGTAGTTAAATGCCAAAAAATGTATAGTCATACCCTTCGGGAAAAACAAGGTAACCCCAAGCTACCATATAGGTGGCAATCCACTAAGCACAGAAGAGGTTATCAGGGACCTGGGGACCCAGGTTGACAGTGGCCTTTCTTTTGACACTCACATTGCTAAAGTGGTTAGAAAGACTTTCTACATTGCCCACCTGATCATGAAGGGATTCACATCCAGATCAAGTGAGGTCATTGTTCCCCTGTACTCTTCACTTATCAGACCATTGATCGAGTACAATGCCCCATTCAGGATGTATCTCACCCGACACCTGCAGCAATTGGAGAGACCCCAAAAGTTCCTCACCAAAAGGATAAAGGGACTCCAAAATCTGTCATATGCTGCCAGACTGAAGAAACTCCAGCTCCATTCAGTCGCATACCGTCTGCTCAGAGGTGACCTGTGCCTGACATACAAGGCCATGTCCAACCCGGAATTAATGGACATGCTCCACCTCAAAAAATCCAAATCTACCAGATCCACTAGAGCAAGCGACTTAAACCTTAGCACGGATATAAATAGGACATGCTGGAGGGATAGATTTGTCACCCAGAGACTCCCTATGCTGCGGAATAAAATCCCGGTCCATGTGAGGCAGAGCACCTCGCTGGCTCTGTTCAGGAGAAATCTTGACCGGTGGATGGGAGATCGTAGGTTTACCCCGGGAATCATCTCTGTGTCACTGCTGGACAGAGGCACAACAAACTAATGGGCACAGTATTTTTTAACATAAGGGGTTGCGTAAGCCACAAAACTTTGGGCTAGGCTTATAAATGCCTTAGGGCAGATAACCTAGGATAAACCTATGAACCTATGAACTAGGAGCCCTATATCGTTGCAAACATTACCTCTCTGCCGAAGCCATAGTCACTTTAGCGAGAACTCATCTTTTATCCACACTTCTATATGCATCCCCAGTGCTTACAAGATTAAACAAGGCTGACTTTAATATACTCAGCACGTTACAATAAAATTGTCAAGTTCACTACCAACTCCAAATCCCACTCTCATCATTGCCAGTCCCTGAAGCAACTGCACTGGCTAGAACTCCCTAACCTACTAATTTACAACCAACTCATTTTTGCTCACCAGATACTATATTCCCCACATAAAATCCCCACACTAACAAGCCTCCTCAGCTTATACAGCTCTACACAACAATTAAGGTCCGCCATTGTTGCTCTACTCAAAAAAACTAATTGTAAAAATAATGCAAGTGAATCTCTTTATTCTTACAGTCTCAAAATCCTGGAACTCACTCCCCCAAGAAATAAGGCTTGAAAATAATTTGGCCTCTTTCAGAAACAAACTGAAACTTCACCTAGTTAAAACATGGATCTACTCATGTATCAAACCTGATTAATCTTACAATCATCCTTCCTTGCCCTTAACTCACCATATCTTTCCTCCATCACCCCGACTACTTGCTTATGATTCTCTCAAACAAACATGTAAATAATGTGAAATAGCTTTTTGTCTCCTTCCCCTGTACTTAACCACCTTTGCATATTGTTGTTCTTTGAATTACTCTCTTTAAACTTGTACATTGTATATTCTTGTGACACTATGTATTGCATATACTATTCATTGTTTGTATTATATGATGTTCTGTATATTGGAACTTTGCCCTCTGTGCCTTCGCTGCAAATAGACACTTGCTGTCCAGTCAGACTGTCTCGGTCAACAAATGTTAAATAAATAAATAACTAATCACCCCACCTGACATACTGTCATAGATTTCCAACAATGTTTTGCTTTAATTTCTTCTGGACTTTAATGGTTTAGTGTTAAGTTGTTTAATGTAATTCTTGCAGAAAACAGGCATCATTCTCCTTTAGAAAAAACACAGTAATATTGTTAACGTCTTCTTCTGTACTTTTTACAGTAAGCTCCTGTCATTCACAGAACTTATTCTTGGGATATTGCTCATAAAGGTATATCTTTTTTTGTCAGCCACTTATCTTCATATTTGTTCCAATTCTCTGGATATCACACATCCAGATGTCTGTTATCCTTTTCCCAAAATATAAATTTTTCCACTGTTCTTAACTGTTTTTCTCTATGCCTACATGATTGCTTGTGAGCTATAAAGGCCTCTTGGATTACATTACAGAGGAGATTCATAAGTGAATATCAGACTAATTGTCCTGAAGGGCTATTTTAAGCCTAGCCAATAATCTGAGGTTAAAATCAAACTTTGTATTTGCTGTACATCGATAAATCAAGTGGGACTAAAGCTACCCATTCCAGGGACCTAAATATGGCCTGTGATTCAGTAGGACATGCTGGAGGGACAGATTTGTCTCCCAGTGACTGCTGCATCTTTGAAATAGGCTGCCAATTCATGTGAAGCAGAGAACCTCTATGGCACTGTTTAAAATGAACCTGGACGAGTGGATGGGGCACCATAAATTCATACTGGGGATAGCACCCACAACCCTCGTGGACACAGGCAGTCATTACTAAATACAATCCAAGGTATTGGCTAGAGTATCTATGGTATTACAATGGGATGATACAGCTAGGCTTGAAATGACCTCTGGGTTGATAGCTTAGTAACCTCCTAAGATCTTAACCGTTATGCCAACTCCCTTCTCCATCCTTTAGCTGGATTTGAGCCCTTAATTACCTATGATCTTTATCCAGTGTTACTGTACCTTGTGCCACAGGCAAAGATGAATTATTTTCTTTCTTTTTTTTTTTTTTTTTTTCAGGCACCTCAAGATTCTTTATTTAGCTACAGTGTGCATGGCATTGCAGTGATCTGCAAAGATCCACTAATCCAAAGATTTGTTTTAAGAAAACTTCAGACTTTTAACTATTTGCAATTTTTAAAATATGTAACTGTATTTTATAGCTGTAGTAAATAAGAAAATCATGTGAAATGTAATAATCCTTTTGTCAGGATACTTCATCTCTTCACAAATGTTTTGGACACAATATTTGGATACATTCTCTCGCATCCTGCTTCACAGTTGCTATTGTGAATCTGAAGGTTTGCAGCTCTGCTGAAAATGTCATTTTCAATAAATGGAGAACCACCTGCATATAGTCTGGTTCCAAAACATTAGTTTTTTGTTTGCCTTTCTTGGGCAGCCTTTGCTGTGGAAAATTCTGAACTTCTACCAAGTGAGGGTTATTGGCATGTTTTCCACCCTTCGATAATGAGAGAGTACTTTAGTCCTCATGGATTTAGCACTTTTGCATTGCAAGAAAAATGCATCTGAAGACTGCCATATTTTTTAGCAGTTACTGCCACCTTCTTCAATGTATTGCTCCCACACTTTGGACAAAAGACCCTATTCATATTGGCCATATTCCTAAAACAAGCATGGCAGTGCAGAGCATTGCTTCTTGCTTGACGGGTCACTATCCCATTAAGTGAAAGGGTGTGGTGTCCCATTTGTATAAGAGCATTCTGCTTTGAAAAGGCAATGGACAGACAGCCAACAACAACATTCATAGGAGCCTTTGTGTTTCCCAGATCTTTATAAATTTCTTGCTCAAGGTTATCCAATCCTCATCATCACCATCTTCATCATTACCACCACCATCACTTGAAGTATCTGAAGCCTTTTCCTCTGGCCCATTGGTATAAGCGTGATCTTCCTTGCTCCTCTCTGCAACTGCTGAGCTATCTGCTATCCTAGTGGCCATTTCTGTAGCACTCAGCAGTTCTTCTAAATCAACTTCATTACTTGGCAATGGGGTTCTCCACAATTAAAAAGTGTTGAAGTTTGCTTCTTCACTCAGATGGATGATGTTTTTGGACTCTGAAGGTTCAAGTTTTTTAACCTTTGAAAGATCTTTATTATTAGCCTTAAAGGGTACATGAAAACCAGCAGTATGCACAGGAGCTTCTGGGTGTTGCAGTGTTGATCGTACTTCAACCTTGAAATCTGGCTCCTTCTTTATAAACTGCTATCTTACACATTTTGGATGCAGCTGACATGCTGATGAAGGGAGTTTGATATCTTTAGCTGTAAGGCATGGGTAGTCCCCAGTCTATTTTGACAAATGTGTAATTTGCTTAATGTACTATGGAACAGGTTCCTTGAAATGTAGCTGATATGGCAGAACTGCTAGTTTTAACTTGCTTTCCTTGTCTGTAATCTCACTGTCTACTTCCTTGCAAGTGTAGACATTTTTCAAGAGTTCTGCAGTGCTGTATTCATCAGGAAGGCCCCTGCATCACAAATAACATGCTGCATCATTGTCTGCACCATGTTGTTAAACTTGCACAAACCAATAAAACCTGTTTGCACTTGATAAGACTGTTTTGATTCCCTTGGGGTCTTGCATGGTGCTAGTTTCTGGTACCAGAGCCCGGGGTTTACACTGTCTCCCCTCTTTTATCAAACCATGAAGGCAAATCCTTTTTCTGCCAACCTGTCTGTATTGTTGCATATAGAAATTTCATAAAACTTAACTCAAAGGTAGTCAGAATAATATCCCCTGTAGCCAGGTTTATGATGTATTCATGTTGAATAATAGGAGTATGTACTCACACTGGGCATCACTTAGCAGGCATTGCATCGATCTTTCTGGCAAACATGGGAAAAAATAGCTGTGCATTCAGGTCAGTCCTTTAATGTGTTGGATGATCACTGAAATTCCTTGACTTTCACTTCCCTACTGATAGCTTAAAGGCACCATGAGATGGAGAGGGGATTAAATGGGAATCTCCTTTTTAGCAAATTCTGGTTTATGAGAAATACAAGAAGTATCTTTGCCTTTACCAGTAGAGAAAAATACTAAGGTGATATAGTTTCAATTAACTAGATTTAATTTCACTTCATTCCCGCATTCCAAGAATATGAAGTCATCTGCTGCTGGTTTTGAAATTTGCAGCATTTGACAGCTCTGTCAAAGCCACCCTGCAACAGTAAATCAGTCATAGTCTTTATTTATAAAGAAACATTGCATAATTTTTTCCAGATCAGTTGTGTGAAATGAAAAGCATAAAAATGAAAGCAGTCCAGTGGAATCATATATTTAATATACATATGTTTTCCAAAATGTGTTTGAGAGCCTAGGGCTTTTACAATTGATATCAAAATAGTCATACCCTCTTGTTGTTCAAGGATGCAAAGTCCTGTCTTGTAAGGTAAAAGTATTACTTAACAGTTACTTGCATAACAAACATCCATGAAGGATTCTCCTTAGAACAGCTGCAATATTGCTAAAAATGCTGTGTCTTAAAGAAGCCATCTACTCCAAAGATACAGCCGGAGACACGCACGCACGCACGCACACACACACACACACACACACACACACACACACACACACACACACACACACACACACACACACACACACACACACTTTGATTTTTAGTGGAGTCTGCCTTGTGACCTATACAGGATTGGAAGAGCCCATTCAGGTTGTCAGTACTCAAAGTCTTGCTGTTCTATTTTCCAGATGCTCCATATTTTTGATCCCCATAGGCTGGCATTTCCACATTTCTTAATTATAACTTCCATGTGACTTTTTCACACAGTTATCCATAACTACATGTGTTTTTGATGCACAAACATTACTGTGCAACAAGTCATCATTATCAGTTGCACCCTCTACTTGATTACATTGTCCTCCATCTTTATTTATTATACTCTTTATTAACATAAATAGACTCTGAGAAAGGAAGGAGCAGTTGCTCCAAATCGTCTATGGTTCTGTCATCCTGAGATTGTATTACTATTTGGGTAACAAAGTTACTGCAAGATGCATAGAAATTAGGGCACCATCTGTCACTCCTGATGTCTGTGCTTTTTCTGTCATTCATTGACTTATCATTTGATGAAAAAAAAAAATATATATATATATATATATATATATATATATATTTTTTCTTTGTATTTTAAGTTTTTGTATTTTTTGTATTTTTTATTTGTATTTTCATTGGGATGTAACATTGTACTGTGGAGCTTTTCTCCCCAGACCTCCACTGAAAATGGGCTCTCTGGCCCAGTGGACCTCCCCGGTCATCAACTGTAATAAATAAATAAATAATTGATGATAATGTCACTGCAAGTGAGAAAGAACTTAGAGATCCAGCTGTTTTTACTACATAAACATTACTAATGCTGTAAACATATTTCCTCTGCTGTTCATGTTTGCTGTGCTTTACCAATGAACTGTGACACTGCCATTCTTTTGGAAATTATGTTAAATAGAGTTCATAAGCAGTAAGTGCAGTCTATAGGTTGGTATTTTCACTTTTCTTAATTACAGTTTACAGTAGCAAGTCCAGCCTATCCAGATTTGGTTTTATCCAAGTACAGGTTCCTACATTCTGCATGGGAAGGGTCATAAGCTCTAGACACATAATTTATCAGGAAAAAATGGTTATAATTTTGCCATTTGTGCTAGCAGTATGTCACAGATGAGCACATGAAAGTATTATTGCATTTGCCCTATCCAGGTCCTACTCTACCAGTGTTCCCAGGTTACTTACATAGAGAAAGTTATCTTGGTCAGTGTAAGCTCTAAGTCCTGTGCCTGTAAAACATTTGCTGCACCATGAAACTACAGTGATATATCTTCTGTACATCAATGAACTGTGCCATATATATGTATGTATATATATATATATATATATATATATATATATATATATGTTGTGGATTAACATTTGTTTTTTGGACATTTTCTACATTGCAGCACAGTGTTTTCATATGATACTGTAAACATAACTCAGACTGCGGTGGTGGTGCTGCGGTAGCGTTGTCGCCTCACAGTTAGACGTTGCCTGTTCGATTCTCAGTTAGAGCGTCTTCTGTGTGGCGACATGCGTGAATGGGCATTCCTTCGTTGAAGGTTGTGCATTAGGCCCGGCAAGCCAGCACGTAAAAATCTACTGCCAATCATTAGCGGACCGGAGTTCCCCTGTGGCGACCCCTAACCGGGAAAAGCTGAAAGACCTTACTTACTGTAAACATAACTCACATTTCCAACTTTCACAGGATTGTGTTTATGCAATATTGTAATGCACCCATTTGATAGTTCTTTATCTATATGTGATATATTTGCATGTAGAATGTTTATTGATAGTTCTCTGTTTGTGTGTGCTGTAGTGGCATATAGCATGCTTCCCACATCTGAAATGCTGTCATTTGTAGTCTTTGATGAATCTGTATTATTCCATCTGTTTGTTATGTACTTTTGCCTGCACTGAACAAATTACATTTTTGTGCTTCCATGCAGTATTACTCTTAATATGCTGTCAGTCTGTTTGACACATGCTCCTTTTGCTTTCTGTGGTGATCATCACCGTGGCAGTACATTTTGCAATCTGGATTATCTTATTTTAGTTGTTTGCCTCACTGTGACTTAAATTGCTTACCTTTCTCCTCTCAGTTCTGTGCCAGACTCTCTCTCTCAATCTCTGTCCTAACATTTTCATGTTAGTCATGTATCCTGCCTGCTCCTTCCGTTTTCCTTCTACTATTTATATTCCTATCAGTTGTATCTTAACATGTTCCATACTCGCATGGTGTACTTACTTTCTGTAATTGGACATGCACATGTGCTTCTTTAATATCTTTGCTGTGGAGTAACTGGTATGCATCTACGTCCTTGCTTGCAGTGTAGTGGATTCATATTCGTCAATCTTTACCACTACGCCCTTTGAGGCTGCCAAGTATTTTGCAACCCCCTCCCCCTTCATCGTCAGGCATGTTTATCAGTATGAATGATGCCTGTAAGACTGCAAACTGTAACTAACTAGATTTTTTTCCTCACTATGCTATTCTGCTTGGATGCAGTGCTTCTGTCTGTCACACCCTCCCCTGTGTACCTTATCCACTTCATTAATTCACAGCTCTTGCTTGAGTTGTAATGCTTAGTAATTGCAGTTTCTGGTTTATGTGTCTCATGCTCTGTTAGACATCTTTAAGCATTGCACATCAGGTGGTGATGGCTGAGAGGAATAATAGCTGTAAATGTGATGTCAACTGAATAATAAGCTGTAGTGACCCTGAAATAGGTTTCCTAGTGAAATATATTGCTGCACAGGCCCTTAGATAATGATCCAGTGATGATAATATTTTCCGTTTATTTCTAATAAATGGTTTCATTATCAATTTGTAAGACAGTGGTTAATAAATGGTTTCATTATCAATTTGTAAGACAGTGGTACTTAATTGCATACCTAACACATGGCTTCTGGTGATTCTGAGTTTATATTTTTCCATTTGTTTATGCTCCACTCTTAGCTTGCCTTTGCAGTGTGTGCTAGATGCTTATTGTCATATTTTGAATTAAACTTTTTGTAGTTCAGTCTTAGCAGGCTGGCCAATTCTTTATAGTAGTTATATAGATATATGTTTGTGTGTGAAAGTGTGTGAATGTGCATTTACATGTGTGTTTGAATGTAATATATATATATATATATATATATATATATATATATATATATATATGTGTGTGTGTGTGTGTGTGCGTGAGTGTGTGTGTTTGTGTGTGCAGCAAAATAATACAAACTCACCATTTTTACTGAGTAAAGGAGAGGTAGTGCTGAATGTCATCATCAGCATAGCAATGTTATGCTTAGTTTATTTTTTTATATATAATTGTATATACGCATATATGTACATATGAGCACACAACTCTATGCATGTATGTGCGTGTGTATGTGTATATGTATATATGTACACACACACACACATGCACACGCACAAACACACACAGACACACAAACAATTGTCGTTTGTTTGGTCAATGATTGTATTGGTCAACGTCTGGAAGTGCTGGGTTGATTATGTGAACTTCCGATTTATCCAATGGATGTTACATTGAGTGTGTGTTTTGCTGAAAAAGGTAAGTGGGATGTGTGCTAGGTGTGTGGTTTTAGATTGTGTGTGTGTGTGTGTGTGTGTGTGTGTGTGTGTGTGTGTGTATGTGTGTGTGTGTGTGTGTGTGTGTGTGTGTGTGTGTCTGTGTGTGTGTATGTGTGTGTGAGTGTTGAGTATCTTAGCTATCTTGTTTAGTGGTAGTGTGTACAAGTCAGTTTTTTTTAATTGTTTTTTTTTTTCACCAATTTCAAAAGAAGAAACTTTTTGTTTTCTTTGTGTGACTGGTGTAGTTGCTGGCAACTTTTTCTTTTGGGTAAGGGTCAACATGCCAACATCACTGTAATATATATATATATATATATATATATATATATATATATATATATATATATATATATATATAGGGTCTATATTATATATTCAAAGTTTCAAAACTTCGAACCTCATATGTTCGACAAAATATGAGCAAAGTAAGAAAATATAATAAAAAAAAATTAACAAAAAATAAAAACTTACTTTAATGCTCTGAGCAAGGGGGCAAGCCCCCCTGCGCCCCCACACCCCCCTACTTAAATATACCAACTCTGAAATCACATTTCAGTGCAGAAAAGGGAAATTTTCCCATTCTGCACCATATGGAGCCGTTGCTTTTAACCTTCAAACTTTTCAAAATTCGATCAAATGGTGTCGAACATATGACATTCGAATGTTGAAAAGTTTGAATAATTAACAGGGATCCTATATATATATATATATATATATATATATATATATATATATATATATATATATATATATATATATATATACAAACAGTGAGTATAGAAAGTGTACACACCCTTGTTAAAATGCCAGGTTTTTGTGATATAAAAAAATGAGATCACAATAAATCATTTCAAAATTTTTCCCACCTTTAGTGTGACCAAACTGTACAATTCAATTGAAAAACAAACAAATCTGTAATAGGAAAAATATATAAAAAAATAAAAAAACGTACAATAAGTTGGTTGCATAATTGCACACACCCTTAAACTAATACTTTGTTGAAGCACCTTTTGATTTATTAATAGCATTCAGTCTTCTTGGGTAGGAGTCTATCAACATGGTACATCTTGACTTGACAATATTTGCCTACTCTTCCTTGCAAAAGTGCTCCAAATCTGTCAGATTGCAAGGGCATCTCTTGTGCACAGCCTTCTTCAGGTCACCCCACAGATTTTCTATTGGATTTAGGTCTGGGTTTTGGCTGGGCCATTCCAAAACTTTAATTTTCTTCTGGTGAAACCATTTTTTTTGTTGATTTGGATGTATCTTGGGGTCATTGTCATGTTGAAAGGTGAAATTCCTTTTCATCTTCAGCTTTCTAGCAGACGCCTGAAGGTTTTGGGCCAAAAGCGACTGGTATTTGGAACTGTTCATGATTCCCTCCACCGTCCCTAAAGCCCCAGTTTCAGCTGAATAAAAGAAACTCTAAAGCATGATACTGCCACCACCATGCTTCACTGTGGGGATGGAGTTCTTTTGGTGATCCAAAGTGTTGTTTTGCGCCAAACGTACCTTTTGGAATTGTGGCCAACAGGTTCAACCTTTGTCTCATTAGACCATAACACATTTTCCCACATGCTTTTGGGAGACTTACTGTATTGTTTTGCAAATTTTAGCCAGCCCTGGATGTTTTTCTGTGTAAGAAAAGGCTTCCATCTTGCAACCCTACCCCATAGTCCAGACATATGGAGAATATGGGAGATTATTGTCACATGTAGTACACAACCAGTACTTGCCAGAAATTCCTGCAGCTCCTTCAGTGTTGCTGTAGGTCTCTTGGCAGACTCCCTGACCAGATTTCGTCTCATCTTTCCATCAATTTTGGAGGGACATTCGGTTCTTTGCAATGTCACTGTTGTCCCATATTTTCTCCACTTTTTGATGACTATCTTCACTGAGTTCCATGGTATATCCAATGTTGTGGAAATTTGTTTGTACCCTTCTCCTGACTAATACCTTTCAACAATGTGATCTCTTTGATGCTTTGTAAGCTGTCTGCGAACCATGGCTTTTGCTGTAGTAGGCAACTGAGTAAATGTCAGAAAAATCCTACTAGGACAGCTGAACTTTATTTGGGGTTAATCAAATTATCTTTAATTGATGGCAGGTGTGTACCCAAGAAGACTGAATGCTGTAATTAAATCAAAAGGTGCTTCAACAGAGTATTAGTTTAAGGGTGTTCACACTTATGCAACCAGCTTATTGTACGTTTTTTATTTTTTATATTTTTCCCCTAACAGATTTGCTTGTTTTACAATTGAATTGTACAGGTTATAGGTCACATTAAAGGTGGGAAAAGTTTTGAAATGCTTTATTGTGGTGTCATTTTTTTATCACAAAAAAATGGCATTTTAACAGGGGTGTGTACGCATTTTATATTCACTATATATATATATATATATATATATATATATATAGAGAGAGAGAGAGAGAGATACAAGGAACTTTTATTGTATTATAATATTATAGTAATTTTAAAAACAAGCAATGGTAACAAAATAAATATAATGACACAAAGTCAAGTACCAAAAAAACTCTAGAAAATACAACAATAAAATATGAATATCTATACTGAGTGCAGTGTTTTGTAATACAAGGTACAAAACAACATATCAGCTAATAAAATCACAATTATGAAAAGCAAGGCACCTAAATTATCTCTGAAAATAAAACCTGGTGATGGCTCATTATGTTTTCACTAAATGTCAGCTGAAATTTGCAGAACTTTAAGGTCTGACAGAAAAAGGCAACATTAAACAGTTCTGCAGCAGGTGTCATCATCACTACAGTGAAATGCAAAACCTTTACCTCCAGCAAGATTCACAAGAGCAGCATATACTCTGTGAAAAGCAGAGGACCTAAGATGGAATCCTATAATACTTCCCATTCTGGAAGGTATGAGTTGCAGGAATTTAATCCTAAGGTCCCCCTTTGGGCATAATCCAAGAAGTATGAGACAAACCACTGACGAACCTTAGTGGACAAATGGCAGTAATATTGTAAATGCTTGATAAGGATGCTGTGGTCAACAATTTAAGATGCTTCTGAGAAATCTATCAGGACCAAAATAGATTGACAACTCTGGTTTCCAGATTTAAGGAGATCATTCACCATTCATATAATAGTTGTAGTGCTATGTTGAGATTGAATACCGGAATAAAAGCAGTCCATGATCCCACTGATTGTAAGATGGAAATCAAGTTGTGCATAGCCAACTTACTTAAAAATGGAAGGCTTGAGATAGGCCCAATTGTCAAAGTCATTTGGGTCCAGAGGTGGTTTTCTGAGATTTGCTGCTACAGCACCCTTCTACAAGGTATTTGTAAATGTTCCATATCCCAAGGAAAATAATAGTATCTGATAAGTTATTAGGCAAACACATCCAAACTTGCAGGAACAAGTTTTAAGGGACAAGAGTCCAGCCATCAAGTCCTGGTGTGCATGCCTGAAATCACAATCAAGAATTTATTGTAATTTGGAATGTGAAATATACCTCTCAACTGACCAGATTTTTGCCTCATATTTTGGATCTGTTCCTCTTAAATGGTGGTTTTCTGGATTTTTGTGGCAAATCAGTAAGGATCAAATTCACTAAATAATGACAAGCATTTGGATTTCAGACTTCATATCCTTCAGAAAATGCATGATAACACAAGACCTTTTATTCTAGCAATTTTCTAAGTTTCTAAGAACAATATTTAAAATTTGACCCTATTTTGGGGCTTTAGCCTCCATTATTTTTGTCTTTGTCCAGATTTTTTGTGCTAACGGGTTGAGAGCTGTGCTGTGAAAAAATAACCATGAAGGAGAGCATACCCTGCCAGATAGTAGAGGGATGCTTTTGGAATCATAAGGTGGAAATGTATCTTTTTTTAGTAGCAATCTTGTCAGCAAGAACTGCACAGCCATTCTTGCATTGTTGAGGAAAAAAAAGGCTTTCTAGGAACTGAGGCAGGTTGGGCTGCATAATCTGTTTACCATCTGTAAGATCATGGCTGATCAATTAACCACATATGAGCAGTCTGCTTATGAGAGATCTTAGTCTGGTATAAAAATATAACCATACAGTACTTAGCTGAAAAACAGTCGAGAACTCGAGGTGCTGCAAAAGTGGCATTTGCTCTTTAAGAGTTAAGCGTTTTCATCCCCTACAGTCAGGAAATCATCATAACTAAAAGACGCATTCTGTCACTATTATGTATCACATTCAATTAAATAAAAAGCCGTATCATCATATTAAATTAGCCAATTAAATAACAATGTAAAAATCATATTCCTAATCATCCTA
This sequence comes from Protopterus annectens, assembly GCF_019279795.1. Taxonomy (NCBI): domain Eukaryota; kingdom Metazoa; phylum Chordata; order Ceratodontiformes; family Protopteridae; genus Protopterus; species Protopterus annectens. The sequence continues at coordinate 270,803,201 of NC_056747.1, read as the reverse complement.
ATGTCTCTATTACCAGTTTGTTGAAATTAAGGGTAGCAAATTTACAGGTTTACTAGGCAGGCTTTTTATAATTCTGTGATTCCTTTTAACATTTAATACACAAGATTTTTGGGTCTATGTTAAATCATCGAACACTTAAAAAGTGAATGATGATTTATTGAACCCATGTAAGTGAAAGCTTACAATCTCAAACGCTTAGAACAGCGATTTTTTTTCCAAGGTGAAAAAAATTGCTGTTCCACAAAACAAAAAAAATATTTTTTCAAACATTACATAAAGTGGGGGGGGCTTCACCCCCTACTTAAATATACCAATTCCAAGATCGCACTTTAGTCACGAAAACAGCGAAGTAACGGAAGTGCACAAGCGATTTCTTTCCCAGGGAAAGAATTTGCTTATATGCCATTTCGCTATTTTGCCTTTTCATGCTTTCAAGTTCGATCAAAATGCATTTGAAAGAATGCATCTTCGCTCATTTAATAGGAACCCAGATTTTTTATAGAAAGATTTTTTTTTAATATGATTAGGAACATGAAATCAGAAAATAAAGCTGTTAGAGGGTCACTCATTGACCCCTGGTTTCCCTTCCTACCTTGTACACTAAACCAGAAGATAATTACTGATGTCCCGCTGTAGGCTTGGGGTGCTCACTTTTAAGAGGTGCACGAAGAAGGGATTTAATATCCATACTTTTATTTTATTTATTTATGTATTTATTTATTTATCATTTGTTGACAGGGTTAATCCCACTTTCAGACAAAGAAGTATATAAATGCAAAACAGATATTATATGCCCTTCTTTCTCTGCAGTCTTTCCTAATAACCTTTCCCTATGACTTTTCCTAACAGTTGTTCAACCAGAGTCTCAACAGAAAGTGAAAGATGGTAGTACAGAGTTGTGCTGCATGAACAGACAAAAGGTCACAAACTTGCAGTTGTGTGGAATGGAATTGATAACTTGGAAAGAGGCAGTTGATTCAGACAGAATGCAAGCATTTTCCCACTCAAGACAGTAAAGCTCAATAATAGCTACACCTAACAGGAAAATATCAATTTCTTATGTCTTCCTGGACACTAAAGAGGATAGCCCAAATGTAGATTTGTTTGTAGTATGACAAAATAAACAACTTCCAGTGTTCTATTCCACATAGCCTAACCCCCTAGCATTGACAAAAATGGCATCTCATTTCCATGGAACCAGTGTCCTCTGTATGCTTTCTGCCCTTTCTAATGTCTCACTTCCTTTCGAAAGTCAAAAGAGAAAACAAAATTTAGACCAAATTGCTTGCTTCTGTCAAGGCTACTGTGTTTCACAACATTTGCTTTGACATCAGTAGCAGAACCCCTGACACCACCTCTCAGCAACAAGCTCTCAACTAGCAGGGAGGGAGAGAGAGAGAGAGATAGAGAGAAAGAGAGAGAGAGAGCTCTATCTCATTTTCAGTGCTATCAATATGTCAGCAAGATCATAAGTTGATCCTCAACAGTAATTTGTCCTTTACAGTTTTTTTTTTATTTTGAGAGAGAGACTAAAAGACCAAATCCGAAATGCTTGATAAGGATGCTGTGATCAAGAATTTAAGATGCTTCTGAGAAATCCATCAAAATTTTTCTGCTGATGTCAGAAGAAGGCATTTAAATTAGACTGAGTTTCAGTACCACATATAGCACACTATTTAGTATGCCTTTTCAGTACAGGTTTAATATAGGTTTGACTTGTTCAGCTATTAAAGTACATATTTCAGACATTTCTGCCTGTTTGTCTTTGGTACTTTTCTTAGCAAGTAAAAAGTATAGTTTCTGAAAGACGTTTATTTAAGACATCTGTTCACTTGGGCTTTATATGTACATTTTGTTTTAGAAATAGTAATTATTACTCCTCTTGATCCAATCACTTAAAATGTTTTTTTTTTTTTTTTTTATTGCCTTAGAAGTCTTTGTTTCTTGTTGATACTGCCACTAGAAGATTTTCAGAGCTATAAGATATACTATGTGAAGAACCTTATGCAGTCTTTCACAAGGACAGGATGTCTTTAAAGACAATATCCTCCTTTATGGCTAAGGTGGTTTCTGAATTTATTCTGAATTAATCCATTCAGTTTCCAGTTTTTGTCTCAAGCAGGAGAATTGATATGAACGAGTTTGTCACTACAGAGATGCTCTCAGAGTTCTGGCATATTATGTGCAGTGGAAAGAATCCATTAGATTGACCTTTTCTAGTTTACTTTATGAAAAAACAGGTTCATACACCCTTTCTAAATGGTTAGCTTTTATCAGTGTTCTTTTTAATTCTGATAATAATTATTATAATGATTATCATTATTATTATGACAATAAACTATTTGTGAAGGCTGGAGCTCTATGCAGCTTTATGCAGGAAAGTATATGTAAGGTTGTTACATAGTCACCCTTCTACACTTGATCACAATGCTACAGAGTGAATACCCAGATGTTCTTCATCTCACATTGCTGCAGTCCTAACACTTGGGTAGTCCGCTGTCCCTCGGTCGGCCCGAATATCAGAGTATAAGGCTGACGTCGGTCAAGGCACATTTGACTGACATCAGAACGTCAGGGTACAAATGCGCATGACCGACGTCATATCCTCAGTCTTTTTTGCCGCATGGTCCGATGCAGAAGCAGTGTTGCAAGTGCCGTTCGGCGTTCTGAAATTTTTTGAATTCGGAGTTTCAGACCGAAGTCAGAGTTGGTTAAGTACCCCGTTGGGGAATATTTTGTTTTTTTCTTGCCTCAGTGGTTTACCGGATGACAGAAAAAGTGAATAACTGTATTTCTTGTGGGAAACAGATACCGGATAGGGATTACCATAATTTGTGTATACCTTGTTTGGGACCTGAGCACGGCGTTGTTGGGTGTCGCTTTTGTGCTAGGTTCAATAAACGCACTATAAGCGAAGGTTGGATTGTGCCAGGTTGGTCTTTGGGAAGCGGTGCAATTACAATATGCTGTCGGATGCTCGGCGCGGCTTCCTCAAAGAAGCGCAAGGACAAGGCAGTTAAACCTAGGTTAGAGGAGTCGTCCGAACCGGACGCGCGTTTTTTAGAGGCGTCAGTGGAACCGGTGGTTCCGACGGAGGCCTCTCTGGAGTCCCAGGGAGAAACTTTGTTTTTACAGGATGTGGCCTCCCAGGAGGCAGGTCAGGCTGTAGGGGCTTCTCAGATAACTGTACTCCCCTCCCTTCCTAAGGTGTCTAGGCCCTCTCTTTCTGCTTCCAAGGCTTCTCCTAGAGGCAGGTCTAGTTTAGCTTCTGTGGGTGTCACTCCTAGTTCTTCAGGTTCTGTGCCCAAGAAGCACATGCTTAAAATGGCAGAAGATTTAATTACTTTAATTAGAGGCTCCATGCCCCCTCCTGATAAGAGGCCTAGGATGGAGCCAGTGTTGGGGGATTATGAGCAGGCTTCGGATGTGTCTGAGTCTTCGGTTGAAGACTTGCAGGAGTATTCTCATTATTCTGATTCTGATGTGGATGATTCTACTCCTTCTGCTTCTCCTCCTGAGGATTTTTCTTTTTCAGAGACCCTTCACTCCATGAGAGAGCATTTTAAATGGGAAGGTCAGGACTTCTCTGATTCCAGGAAAAGGCTTAGGGAATTTTTGTTTTTACCCCAGCATAGGCCTTTAGCTATACCTCCTGTTCTGAATGTGGTGGAAGATGTGTTTGCAGAGGCTTCTCTTAATCCTGATTCTTTGCCTCCTGCTCCTGTTAAACCAGATAGGTATTACAGGGTGCCTGAAGCTCATAAGTATCTTTTAAGAGTCCTAGGGCAGACCCAGAAACTGTTAGCCAGGGGCCTAAGGGTGTTAAGGCTTCTGTTGTCAAGAATCCGGTTCCTGCAGATAAAGAGGCCAGGGCCTTGGATAGATGGGGAAAGAAAGTTTATACTTCTTCCACTCTAGCCATGAGAGCTTTGAATTGCCAGTTTCACATGTTGAAATATCAAAATTATCTCCTTTCACAGTTGAAATCTAAGGTTGATGCTCTGTGAAGGTATTGATTGTAAAGAGTTACAAGATTTAGTGCATGTTTCTGAACAGGTGGGTAAGCATTCTTAGCAATGTGTATTTGATGCTGTACAGGCCTCTGTCTAGGGTGGCTGCCACTGGGTCAGTTCTTCGCAGGCATGCCTGGCTGAGGGATCAAAATTTATCTGACCATGTTAAAACTAGGATTTTGGATGCCCCTTTGCAATCTGATGTCTTGTTTGGTTCTCCTGTTGAGGCAGTTTTAAAGAAAATGGAAGACAAGGCTAAGTCTATGCAGACTGTTAAAGATTTTTTGCAGGTTCAGCCTCCAAAGTTTAGTAGAAATTGGCCTACTAAGGGTAGGACGTATCCTTCTTATGATTCCCAGTCTAGGGGTAGATCTAGACGTGGCAGGGGCAGAGGTCAGGGCTCTTTCAGGCCTAGAACAGGGAGTTCTCCTGCACAGTCTTCGGTGAGGGCAGGGGTCAGTCCTTTCGTAAACAGACCCAATGACCTACCTTTTCAGCTGCCAGAACCTTCTCGCCTGGCAGCACCTTTGGGAGGAAGGTTGGCACTTTTCAAAGAAAATTGGAGTTTGATTACCCAAGACAGATGGGTATTGGATATCATACATCACGGTTACAGGTTTTATTTCCATACCTTGCCTCCTTTCAAAGGCATGCCAGACATTCCTCCTCAACAAAGAATAGAGGCTCACAAGCAAATTTCTCTGTTACTCCAAATAGGGGCCATACAGCCGGTTCCTATGCCAGAAAGGGGCCTAGGATTTTATTCTCGCCTGTTCCTTGTACCAAAAAGGGGAACACGTGGAGACCAATTTTGGATTTATCTATCCTCAACACTTATCTGGACATTCCCAAGTTCAAAATGTTGACGTTACAACAGCTTTTACCTCTGCTGGGCAAGGATCACTGGATGGTAACTTTGGATCTCAAGGAGGCTTACCTTCATGTTCCTATCAGGCTAAGTTGCAGGAAGTATCTGCGTTTGGACTGGGACTTCTCACTATCAGTTCTCTGCATTGCCCTTTGGCTTATCTACTGCCCAGAGTATTTACGAAAGTTCTGGCTCCAGTGATAGCTTTCTTCAGGCTGAAAGGAATACAAATCTATCCTTATTTGGACGATTGCCTGATTCTGGCTCAAGGAAGGGACGAGCTTCTTCGTCATTTGGAATATGTGATAGCAGTGCTAAGATGCCTGGGGTATTCTGTGAATGAAATAAAGTCCAGTCTAGTACCCTCTCAAGACATGTGCTTTCTGGGTGTAAGACTGAATACAGCATCCCAGATGGCCTTTCTAACCCCGAACAAACAAAAGAATCTTTCCCTTTACTTCCATCCTAAGACAAACCACTGAGAACCTTAGTGGACAAATTTTCAAACAAAATTTAAGATGTTTCTGAGAAATCCATCAGACCAAATAGATTGACAACTCTGGTTTCAGATTTAAGGAGATCATTCACCATTCATATAATAGTTGTAGTGCTATGTTGAGATTGAATACCGGAATAAAAGCAGTCCATGATCCCACTGATTGTAAGATGGAAACTGCTGTGCATAGCCAACTCTACTTAAAATGGGAAGGCTTGGAGATAGGCCCAATTGTCAAAGCCATTTGGGTCCAGAGGTGGTTTTCTGAGATTTGCTGCTACAGCACCCTTCTACAAGGTATTTGTAAATGTTCCATCCCAAGGAAAATAATAGTATCTGATAAGTTATTAGCAAACACATCCAAACTTGCAGGAACAGTTTTAAGGGACAAGAGTCCAGCCATCAAGTCCTGGTGTGCATGCCTGAAATCACAATCAAGAATTTATTGTAATTTGGAATGTGAAATACACTCTAACTGACCAATGGTTCTTCATATTTTGATCTGTTCCTCTTAAATGGTGGTTTTCTGGATTTTTGTGGCAAATCAGTAAGGATCAAATTCACTAACAATGACAAGCATTTGGATTTCAGACTTATATCCTTCAGAAAATGCATGATAACACAAGACCCTTTTATTCTAGCAATTTTCTAAGTTTCTAAGAACAATATTTAAAATTTGACCTCATTTCTTGGGGCTTTTTTAGCCTCCATTATTTTTGTCTTTTGTCCAGATTTTTTTGTGCTAACGTATTAGAGTTGTGCTGTGAAAAATAACCATGAAGGAGAGCATACCCCTGCCAGATAGCAGAGGGATGCTTTGGAATCATATATGGAAATGTATCTTTTTTTAAAAGGTCTTGTCAGCAAGAACTGCACAGCCATTCTTGCATTGTTGGAGGAAAAAGGCTTTCTAGGAACTGAGGCAGGTTGGGCTGTATAATCTGTTTACCATCTGTAAGAGATCACATGGCTGATCAATTAACCACATATGGCAGCCCTGTTTATGAGACTTTAGTCTGGTATGTAAAAACATAACCATACAGTACTTAGCTGAAAACAGTCGAGAACTCAGGTGCTGTAAAGTGCATTTGTTCTTTAAGAGTTAAGCCGCTTATCCCCTACAGTCAGGTAAAATCATCATAACTAAAAGACGATTCTGTCACTATTAGTGTATCACATTCAATTAAATAAAAGTCAGATCATCATATATTAAATTAGCCAATTAAATAACAAAACCATATTCCTAATCATCCTAATGTCTCACCAGTTTGTTGAAATTAAGGTAGTAAATTTACAGTTTACTAGGCAGGCTTTTTATAATTCTGTGATTCCTTTAACATTTAATACACAAGATTTTTGTCTATGTTAATCACTCTAAATTTAAAAAGTGAATGATGATTTATTGGAACCTGCAAGGAAGCTTACAATTCAACGCTTTTTAGAACAGCCATTTTTTTCCAAGGTGAAAAATTGCTGTTCCACAAAACAAAAAAAAAATATTTTTTCTCAAACATTAAGATAAAGTGGGGCTTAATCTCCACCCCTACTTAAATAACATACCAATTCCAAGATCGCACTTTAGTCACAAAACAGCTTAAGTAACGAAGTGCACAGTTTACTTTCCCAGGGAAAGAATTTGCTTATATGCCATTTCGCTATTTTGCCTTTTTCATGTTTCTGTTCGATCAAAATGCATTGAAAGAATGTATCTACCATTTAATAGGAACCCAGATTTTTATAGAAAGATTTTTTTTAATATGATTAGAAACATGAAATCAGAAAAATAAAGCTGTTAGAGGGTCATCACTATTGACCTCCCTGGTTTCCCTTCCTACCTTATACACCAAACCAGAAGATAATTACTGATGTCCCATTGTAGGCTTGGGGTGCTCACTTTAAGAGGTGCACGGCTAGGTTGATTTAATATCCATACTTTTTTTTTATTTCATTTATTTATGTATTTATTTATTTATCATTTGTTGACAGGGTTATCCCGCTTTCAGACAAAGAAGTATATAAATGCAAAACAGATATTATATGCCCTTTCTTTTCTGCAGTCTTCCTAATAACCTTTCCCTATGACTTTTCCTAACAGTTGTTCAACCAGAGTCTCAACAGAAAGTGAAAGATGGTAGGCACAGAGTTGTGCTGCATGAACAGACAAAAGGTCACAAACTTGCAGTTGTAGTGGAATGGAATTGATAACTTGGAAAGAGGCAGTTGATTCAGACAGAAGGCAAGCATTTTCCCACTCAAGACAGTAAAGCTCAATAATAGCTACACCTAACAGAAAATATCAATTTTATGTCTTCCTGACAGTAGGATAGCCCAACGTAGATTTGTTTGTGGTATGACAAAATAAACAACTTCCAGTGTTCTCTATTCCATAGCCTAACCTCCCCAGTTATCATTGACAAAATGGCATCTCATTTCCATGGAACCAGTGTCCCTGCATGCTTCTGCCCTTTCTATCGTCTCACTTCCTTTCTCGAAGTCAAAGAGAAAACAAAAATTTAGACCAAATTGCTTGCTTCTCTAATGGGTTAAGACTACTAGAAGCCACAACATTTGCTTTGACATCAGTAGCAGAACCCTGACACCACCTCTCAGCAACAAGCTCAACTAGCAGGGAGGAGAGAGAGAGAGAGATAGAGAGAGAGAGAGAGATGAGCTCTATCTCATTTTCAGTGCTATCAATATGTCAGCAAGATCATAAGTTGATCCTCAAATATAATTTGTCCCTTACAGCTTTTTATTTTGAGAGAGAGAAAGTAGGACTAAAAGACCAACCAAATGCTTGATAAGGATGTTGTGATCAAGAATTTAAGATGTTTGAGAAATCCATCAAAAATCTTTTTCTCTGCTGGTGTCAGAAGAAGGCATTTAAATTAGACTGAGTTTCAGTACCACATATAGCACACTATTTAGTATGCCTTTTCAGTACAGGTTTAATATAGGTTTGACTTGTTCAGCTATTAAAGTACATATTTCAGACATTTCTGCCTGTTTGTCTTTGGTACTTTTCTTTGAAGGCAAAAAGTATAGTTTCTGAAAGACATTGTTTATTTAAGACATCTGTTCACTTGGGCTTTATATGTACATTTTGTTTTAGAAATACTAATTATTACTCCTCTTGATCCAATCACTTAAAATGTTTTTTTTATTGCCTTAGAAGTCTTGTTTCTTGTTGATACTGCCACTAGAAGATTTTCAGAACTATAAGATATACCTTTCATGTGTTGAACCTTATGCAGTCTTTTCACATGACAGATGTCTTTAAAGACAATATCCTCCCTTATGCCAAGGTGGTTTCTGAATTTATTCTTGAATTAATCCATTCAGTTTCCAGTTTTTGTCTCACAGGAGAATTGATATGAACGAGTTTGTCACTACAGAGATGCTCTCTCAGAGTTCTAATATGCAGTGGAAAGAATCCATTAGATTGACCTTTCTAGTTTACTTTATGAAAAACAGGTTCATACACCCTTTCTAAATGATTAGCTTTATCAGTGTTCCTTTAATTTGATAATTATTATTATAATGATTATCATTATTATTATGACAATAAACTATTGTGAAGGCTGAGCCTATGCTTTTATGCAGGAAAGTATATGTAAGGTTGTTACATAGTCACCCTTCTACACTTGATCACAATGCTACAGAGTGAATACCCAGTTTAGCAACATGGCAGGATTTACTTCTGTAATTCTTCAAGGAATGTTGTAGACCAGCATCACTTATGGAGGCTATAAGCTGCACTGCTTTTATTCTTCCAGTTGGAATACATCAACCATGAAGTAATGATCCTTAATAATGTACATCATCCATTTGTGTGATAACTCATCATAACCATAGATAAATGAATAAGGGGATGATTGCTGAGTAGGCTGCTTTGCAAAAGCCCTGATAATGTGCGCATGTCATATCTAGTAGCCTCTATGAAGTGTGCATTTTGGATACCATCTCTTCTTCCCACAGTTCATAACTAATATGTAGTTTATTTTATTTTACTTTAACTTTTTTTAATTATTTGACTGTGTAGAACCCTGATCTCAGTGAACCGGTGTCAGTCTGAGTCTAAAGAAGATCATAATAGTAATACAGATTAAAATAAAAACACATCCACATCTTACATTGTTAGTAATGCAGATAAACTTAGCTAGTGTGGTAAGTAAATTTAGTACAAGTAGAATATATGGCCTTAAGTCATTGTAGAATGCCTTAATAACAAACTAAAATGATGCTTTGCTACAGATTAGAGTATGTTCAGACTACCATTATTTATATAGTTACATACGTACAATATAAGAGGAAGAGGAGAAAGGAAATGTAATAATACAGATCATATAAAATGTTTACACACCCATGTTAAAATGCCAGGTTTTTGTGATATAAAAAAATAAGACCACGATAAATAATTTCCAAACTTTTCCCACCCTTTGTCTGGGTGGATTTGAAAGGTGAGAAATTAGTCTAGCCAGCTTCCTAGGTATTTGAAGGCAAGATCTTTCATCAGAAAGTTTATTGTCTGTAGAAATTGAAATGGAAATTCAGGCCTGAGAGATTACTGAAGTGGGATTATAGGTGGTGCTCAAAGGGTTAGAGGGAGTCATTGAAGTGTAACAGTACTGTATCATTAGTATATATCAAGATTGGGGATTGAATTATATCATAAGTAAGTTTGGTGATTAGTATGGGGAAATGTACCAGGACTCATCCCTGAGGAATGCCTTTGATTAAGTGGACTTTAGAAGAAGTGGAGGTGCCAACTTTAAAAGAAAAGTTATCCCTCAGAGAGGTTGTTGTGTGACCAGAAGGTTGCTTCCCGGTTTATGTCTAGTTCTAGAATATAGATTATGAAAATGGAGTGGCCTACCAAATCAAAAACTTTAGATGGATTGATAATGATTGCGCTTCTAAACAGGTTTTTGTCCATACCGAGGAGCATTTCATTTGTTAGTATCCAGACTGCATTCATAATAACATTATTATCCTTATGATGTAAGCATTTTCTCAAAAGCTGTCAAAGGCCAGTTCACAGTGATTCACCATTATAGTTCATAGACAGAAACGAGTATATTATCTCATATAGAGGTGTGTGTGTGTGTGTGTGTGTGTGTGTGTGTGTGTGTGTGTGTGTATATATATATATATATATATATATATATATATATATATATATGTGTGTGTGTGTGTGTGTTTGTTTGTTTTGCAGTGTACTTTAGTGAAACAAGACAGGAGAAGACTACATGGCTTTTTAATCTTTATAGTGCATCTGAGCCTGTTTCTTTGATGTATTGGTATAGTTTTCAACCACTTGCTGAGAGTTATACTCAATGAACAAATTTAGCAGCAATATAAAACTTATATTCTGCTGTGCCATTTGATAAATGAATGTCTTTTTGTGAGCCTGGTAAACATTGATGGAAGAGACAAATATTATTTTGTGAGCCCACTGAGCACTGATGGAAGAAATAATTGACAAAAATATTAATAACTTAGTAGCAGAACTAATCATCTATAGATTAAGTCTGATCAAGATGCTATTAAATGCCCTTACCATATTAGAGACAGAGAGTTTCTCTTTTTCTAAAAGTACTTAGGGTTATAAAAAAATCTGGACCTCTCTTTGCCTAAGGAGTTTGAGTGTTTGGTTTGTTATATTTTTGCAAGTATTTCTGGTTGTGCAGTACTCCTTTCTAGGTATACAGTTCCTTAAAACATTTTTACTTTTTCTATAGTTTATCTAAGCAGTCTATGTTTTTAAGGTCAAAATTTAGCCATGGAGTGGGGTAATCTGGCTCTTTTTTCAGATCTATGGAAAATGGAAACAGTTATGCCATTAGAAAAGAAAGATTCTAAAGATCAAAATGACTCATAATAGGGCTATGGCCATCCTCTGTCCTTTAAAAAATCCTGGAAAAAAGCAGTGGATGGTTAGCTGAAAATGCATCTTGATATCCTTGTTCTAGACTGTGAATAGCATGTTGCAGTTCTTAGATGTCACAGTACTCTTACAGTTCTGTCTCAGTAACAGTCAAACTCTACAGAATTTTGGTTCAAGTCAGCTAACTGGTATTAAGAGGTCTGGTTAATAGGTTTTGGCCCATTGTTCTCAATGATGAGAAGTTTGGAAGAATTTTTCCGGACAGGGTCATATTCTCACATAGTAGATCCAAAAATTTGAAAGAACTACTATCTATAGGAAAGCTAGATAGAGAACATGTTAGAAAGGGCAGTTTCCATTGTGGGAAATGCATTGTACTCAAGAAAATTAAAAATATAGACGGGGTCAATATCAACGGAAAAATATACAAGGCCAGAGATCAATATAATTGTGAATCAGGGAGATTTATTAATATCGTTGGTGTGATTGTACCAGGGTCAAATGATACATAGGACAAACGAAAAGAGCAGTGAAAAAAGAGTCATGGAGCACTTGGGTGATATTAGGAGAAGTAGGATTGAAAGCCCTGTTACTGAGCATTTCGTTAGATTTCTTGAAGCCTCAGATAGATCCTTTTTCTTTAGTGTGTTGGCCAAGCCCAAACAGCAGAAAGGGAATGAATTAACTAGTAATTTATATTTGTTGGAAACTAAATGCATTATTAATTTTAAAACCCTATATCCAAGGGGGCTAAATATAGACTTAGATTTGAATGTCAGAACTTAAAGGAATGAATTAAAACTGGTTTATGCCTGGTATGAAATGACAAGGGGGAGTTTATATTAATGGCTTCATATTTCTGTCTTGCGCTTATCTAATTGGAAATACATATGACATCGGTGGTGTTCATCTGATGAAATTTGATTATCGTTGTAATTGATTTTGAATATTTTTCATATATATTTATTAATTTTCTCTGTTAAAAGTGTTCTTTACAAAAAGTTGTGCACATGCAATTTTTACAATTTGTAATAGAAACTTTATTTAAAACACTATATGCACTTTAATGCGTTTAATTGAATAATTCACTTTAATTAAGTTTAAATGGATGCAATCATTTTAATAATGTCATAATATATAAAAAATGTTAGGTTGGTGTAAAATTTATTCCTTGAAGGCGTAAGCCAAGGAACCGGATACACCAGTAAAGGATTTTCGTTATATCCTGATGTGGTGTGTGTTTTTTCATTTACAAGTGTTCACAGTTTGTTTCACTATCACTCAGCTGAGATCTAAACTCAATATCATTGCTGGAGCCTATCATTGCTGGCACCTTCCTGTGTCCTGACAGAGTGCTGTTCAAAGTATCTGGAGATATACAGAGCTGAGTATATTTTTCTGGCACTTCAGAGTTGTGTACTGGTAATTGTTGTTTGACTAATTTTATATCATTACTGGCTGACTTCAGAGTTATGCACTGTTATTTTTGCTTCACTGTATGTTTTTTTTTCAGATCTCTGCTGAAGGTGTTTTTCCCCCCTCCCCCTATTTCTCTGTGTCTTAAGTTGGTATAACTGGTTTTACATCCTGTGTGTTATCTGACTATCTCAAGGATTACTTGCATAAAATTAGACCCTCTTAGTAAAAGTCTGCATATCATTGCTGGAGCCTTCCTGTGTCCTGACAGAGTGCCCTTCAAAGTATCTGGAGATATACAGAGCTGTGTATATTTTTCTGGCACTTCAAGTTGTGTACTGGTAATTGTTGTTTGAATAATTTTATATCATTGCTGGCTGACTTCAGAGTTGTGCACTGTTATATTTGCTTCACTGTGTATTTTTTTTTCAGATCTCTGCTGAAGGTGTCCCCCCCCCCTATTTCTCTGTGACTTAAGTTGGTATAACTGGTTTTACATCCTGTGTGTTATCTGACTGTCTCAAGGATTACTTGCATAAAATTAGACCCTCTTAGTAAAAGTCAGCATATCATTGCTGGAGCTTTCCTCTGTCCTGACAGAGTGCTCTTCAAACTATCTGGAGATATACAGAGCTGAGTATATTTTTCTGGCACATCAGAGTTGTGTACTGGTAATTGTTGTTTGACTAATTTTATATCATTGCTGGCTGACTTCAGAGTTGTGCAGTGTTATTTTTGCTTCACTGTATAGTTTTTCAGATCTCTGCTGAAGGTGTTTTCCCCCTCCTCCTATTTCTCTGTGTCTTAAGTTGGTATAACTAGTTATACATCCTGTGTGTTATCTGACTATCTCAAGGATTACTTGCATAAAGTTAGACCCTCTTAGTAAAAGTCTGCATATCATTGCTGGAGCCTTCCTGTGTCCTGACAGAGTGCCCTTCAAAGTATCTGGAGATATACAGAGCTGAGTATATTTTTCTGGCACATCAGAGCTGTGTACTGGTAATTGTTGTTTGACTAATTTTTTTATCATTGCTGGCCGACTTCAGAGTTGTGCAGTGTTATTTTTGCTTCACAGTATAGTTTTTTCAGATCTCTGCTGAAGGTGTTTTTACCTCCTCCCCCTATTTCTCTGTGTTTTAAGTTGGTATAACTGGTTTTACATCCTGTGTGTTATCTGACTATCTCAAGGATTACTTGCATAAAATTAGAACCTCTTAGTAAAAGTCTGCATATCATTGCTGGAGCCTTCCTGTGTCCTGACAGAGTGCTCTTAACTATCTGGAGATATACAGAGCTGAGTAAATTTTTCTGGCACTTCAGAGTTGTGTACTGGTAATTGTTGTTTGACTAATAAATATCATTGCTGACTGACTTCAGAGTTGTGCACTGTTATTTTTGCTTCACTGTATAGTTTTTCAGATCTCTGCTGAAGGTGTTTTCCCCCTCTATTTCTCTGTGCTTAAGTTGGTATAACTGGTTTTACGTCCTGTGTGTTATCTGACTATCTGAAGGATTACTTGCATTGAATTAGACCCTCTTAGTAAAAGTCTGCATATCATTGCTGGAGCTCTGTGTCCTGACAGAGTGCCTTCAAACTATCTGGAGATATACAGAGCTGAGTATATTTTTCTGGCACTCAGAGTTGTGTACTGGTAATTGTTGTTTGACTAATTTTTATCATTGCTGCGATTCAGAGTTGTGCATGTTATTTTGTTACAGTATAGTTTTTCAGATCTCTGCTGAAGGTGTTGTTCCTCCCCCCTTTTCTGTGTTTAAGTTGGCTATAACTAGTTATACATCCTGTGTATCTACTATCTCTAAGGATTACTTGCAATAAAGTTGAGACCTTTAGTAAAGTCTCATATCATTGCTAGCTTCCTGGTCTGAAAGTGCTCTTAACGTTCTGGAGTATACAGAGTGAGTAAATTTTTTGGCACTCAGAGTTGTGTATGGTAATTGTTGTTTGACTAATTAATATATTGTGACTTCAGATTGTGCATTTATTTTTGCTTATGTATAGTTTTTCAGATCTCTGCTGAAGGTGTTTTACCACCCCCTTTTTCTGTGTTTTAAGTTGGTAAACTGGTTTACATCCGTCTATCTGACTATCTCAAGTGATTACTTGCATAAAATTCCTCTTTAAAAGTCCATACATTGCTATTCTTGTCTGACAGTTTAAATCTGATTGCTGAGCTATTTTCTGGCTTAGAGTTGTGAATGGTAATTGTTTTTATAATATAATTATTTGATGATTAAGTTGTCACTGTTATTTTGTATACTGTTATTTAGACTTTAAGGTGTTGTCCTACCCCTTTCCTTCTGTTATGCTAGCATGACCCATGAGATTTATTGGAACGTACTTATTCATAAAATCTTTGCACTTGTTTGTCATTTAATATTCATTTTAATGTTTTATGTACTTTGTTCTTGACTATTTATTTGCTATTCTCGGGTGTTTGGTTTTTTTGAATTTTTATATCTAAAAATATTTTTATTAATTAGGTAGTCAGTTCTCCTGTCACTGATAACTCTGGGTGAGAGCCTCATGTACACAGACAACCCTCTCCTCCTACCACCCAACACTATAGCCTGTGAGAGATGCACTTATATAGGTAAAGAGCTGTACTAGTTGTTGCATGTAGAAATAGCGTTTGCATTTTGTCATACCTACTATAATACCAGGTACTTCAATTTTACAGTGCCGGAATGGTGCAGACAATGTCCTGCATTTTAATGTATTTTAATGTACTTTGATGTTAACAGTTTTAGAGCTGCACTAGTTGATGTATGTGCAAACAGCATTTGTAATTTGCCATACCCAGCAAGAATGTTAGGTGATTTATTTCTGTAGTGCTCAAAAGTTTTAAGAAAATGTTTTATATCTTTAATATATTGTAGTTTGAACAGGATGTGACATCATTATGTCTATGTCACATCCTCTATAAATGTTTGTGATTGTTTTTTAAAAAATTTGTATAACGGCTTGAAGAAGACCTTGTCGAAAGCGCTTGCCGGATGTTTTAATAAACCAACTCTTTTACTTTCACCTCGCTGAACGCTTGGATTATTAATTCTGTGTGATTTACAAGTTATTGTTCGGTGGAGTTGACTGGTGTTGCTGGAAGTTCCTAACAGTGCTGAATAGCAAGTAGTGACTTTTGTAGCTGATATTATTGAACTCAAACAGCATATGCTGTTGTGCCTAGCAGGCAGTCACGTTGAATACTAATGGACTTTGTGTATCTAGAGTTCTGCATCTCCGTGCAACAGTTTTGACTTGAACAATTGGACTTGGTATTATTTTGTGTGTGCACGGAGCTTGTTGTGAGTGTTTACTTGTCTCTGCACTGTGATTATTTATTTTATTTCACTCACACAAGCATGGCAGATAAAAATGTTGCAAGTTCTTCTATAGAACTACCTTACAAACCGGAAGTTATAATGAAATCCCAAATGTGTTCTGTTGATAACCACAGCAGGTTTGAGAATGCTGTTAAAGGTGAGATTAACCCTTTACTTAACTATAGTGTCCCAATTGGGAATGATGAGAATGAAGGTATATTACATGATTATCAAGGGCTTGATACAATGTTACAAGAGATGGAAAGTGATTTTATGAGGTTAAAGCATCTCCAATTACAGAGACAACATTTTGAAGCATGCATAGCACGTAAAATTGTTCCCAGGGGATTGAGGGTTTTAAAAATGCCCACTACTGGGACTTTATATACAGATTTATTATACTTATGGCAACAAATTAACTTAGAAACTAGCTTTAAGTATATGGAACTATTAAATATGTACTTTTTGCCTATTGAAAATGCCCTAAGGGATAAAATTAAAGAACAACAACTGAGCTTATATACACTGTATCCAAAACAAATTTTAGATACTAGACTAGATAGGATGTTAGATGGTATATTCATTTTTGAGAGAAAACTATTACAACAAAAAAGAGATAAAATTAGGAGGGACACAAACGATTTCAAAAGTGGTAATGTCTTCACCTGGCCCAGGGTGGAGACTTCGGTCACTAGGCCTAAGGATGGTAGGGAACATATGCAAGATAAACCACTTATTACCAACAGCAATAAAAAGGATGTACTAACAGTTACACCAAGGGATGGAGATTTGAATACATTAGACACACATGGGGGTAGTACCATAGTAAAGAGAAAAGAGGGTGAATTAGATCGCATGAAAAATAAAACTATAATAACAACAGCCCTGATACACCATGATAACAGAAATGATGTTAATGCATCACTGATTAGCAATGTACATGATATTTCTATTTATGAGGAAGCAAATAGACGGATAGATATATGTGAACACATAGAGGATGACAACAACAGTATAAGTGGAGATAATATAAATAAGAGCTTGACCCCATGTACTATCACTAATGGAACTCCCAGTAAGAACAACGTCCCACCCCACCCTTTCCCTATTGCCAGTCAATGGAGAGGAGGGGGAGGGACGAGAGGTCGGTCCATAAGCAGGGGGAGACAGAAAAAGAGGCCAGCAGAACAAACTCATACTGGACCTACATTAAAGAAGATCTGGCAAGGGAACAAAAATCCCTAGTATGGAATATATCTACGAGGAAATTGACTAAAGAAGAGCAATCTGTCCTAGAAAAAGACTTAACCTTTATTCCATCTACTAGAAGCGACATTACTGATAGTGTTATAGACTTGAAACTATTTATTCGTAATTTACAAATTAAATTAAATTTTTGTAACTCTTTGGCTATACAACATCCGTTCAGAAAACCTAGTACTTATGTTCCTAGTTACCATCCCCTTATAGAAGCGTACTCTCAACTCGTCGAACAAGACTTATACAAAAATGACCATGCTAATAGGAATAAGAGATGGGCAGGCAATTTAAAGCCAAACCAAAGGAAAGCATTTACAAGTCTAAAGAATGATAGAACAATTATGATAAGACCTGCTGATAAGGGTGGCCCAGTTGTTGTGATGGATATGGAATTTTATAAGCAACAGATGAAATCAATGTTAGATGATACCAGCTTCTATCAAAAAATAAATACAAACATAGTTGATAGGATTTTATCTAATGTGTATACCAGTTTAGACGTTATGTTGAAGGAAGGCAAGATCAATGAGGAATTGTTTAAATACTTCACAGTTGAACATCCTACTATACCTACCATTCAAGGAATCCCCAAGATACATAAAGACGGTGAATGTCCACCCATGAGACCTATCGTTGCTGGTAGAGGTGGATCACCGAGCCCATATCTTTATACTTGGAATCTTTACTAAGACCTATAGTTAACAAGTATGATTACATACTAAGGGATACAAAACAGTTTTTAATCAAATTGTATGAGAAAATGTTAGAAGTTCAACATAAGCATGATATACATGATAGATTATTAGTCGCCTTTGACGTCCAGTCACTCTTCACAGTGATCCCAAATCATGATGGACTCATCAGACTGAACAGATGGTTAATGAAGGATGGCACTTATTCTGCAGGTAGAATAGAGGTGATATGCAAGTTAATGGAAATAGTACTAACGAATAACATCTTCATTTTCAATGGTCAAACTTACATACAAAAGGATGGCATAGCTATGGGCACCTCATGTGCCAATAGCTACGCCAACTTAATTATGGCTGATCGGGAGGGTGTATCCCTATTTCAGCTTGATATATTTAGGAAATATGCTCTGTGCTATACCAGATTTGTTGATGACCTCTTTTTGATTTGGGGTGGTACAGAGGAGGAACTAAGTGGCTTGGAATTTGAAATGAACCTGGCAACTGACTTTTTAAAATTTTCTATGACTAAATCGAGAGAGGTCATACCCTACTTAGATGTGTACATAGAGAAGCTACCTGATGGTAGCCTGAACGCAGGGGTATTTAGGAAAAAAATTGTTACAGAAACACATTACTTCACCGCAGCAGCATGCATCCAGGCCACATATTCAATAATATTATGAGGAGCCAAGTGATGAGAGCCTCCAGATTGAATTCTGATTATACAGGATTTCTGAGTGAGTTAGATGACTTACGGGCTAAATTTTTAGACCGCTCATACACAGAAGAAGAAATTGAAGAAAATTTTAGCGGGATAGATACCCTAAGGGAAGGTAGAGCACATCCGTACTTTGCTATGCCACACGTTGACACATTGAGTTCAGGATATTTACCTGATAACAGTAATGAATACTTTCGAATCCCTATACATTTCACCCAAGACGTAAATAGTATTAAGTACATTTATAAGAAACATTGGGATATCCTATTGACAGATGCAGCCATTTCTAATGTGATAGGTGACACCCCCAAATTTACATATAAAAATAAAATGAACCTTCATAAGATGTTATGTGGTCCAAATAGGATAGCTAGAAGAGCACCTGTTAGTGACAATATCAACATAACTAAGAAATGTCATAAATGCAATCAATGCAAATACATAAAAGAGTCTAATGTTTTTACGCATCCAAGTACCAAACAAGAATATACATTTACGTCACCAGCCACATGTGATTCTGTACATGTTATATATTTGGCTACATGCGTATACTGTCCCATGCTCTACGTAGGAAAGACAGACAGAAAACTAAAAGAGAGAATCAGGGAGCATGTATACAAAATTAAGGTGCAATGTTCATCCAATGCACTGGCCAAACATATCTCGAACACCTCGAATGAACACAGTTTTGTTTTTCAAGTAATAGATCTGAATAGACCTAGTAATAGAAGAGGTGATGTGTGTAATAAAACAGAACAAACAGAGGTGAAATGGATTGTTAGACTGAGGGCTGATAGGAGCCCCAGCCTGAATGATAGGATATCAATCAAGCCCGTACTCAAAGGCAAACCTATCCGTTGAATCCAGATATTCAGACCCTTTGACTACACGGTTCTAGCAGCACCCATTACATTTCTAGTAGCTTTGCCTACATATTCTTTCCATTTACCCTATACCTCTGTCATAGGATCATCTATTCACTCATTTAGTCCCACCTCCTGACTTCCAATATTAGGTTCCCAGTCCAATTTACACTCACACTCACTCCCTGCCCCATAACCCCCCCCCCCCATATTTATAATAGTCATGCATTTGCAATAGGTTTTGGATGCTGGAAGGAGGATAAGGACATCTGTTTCACGTTTTCAGTTGTGCATACAACGTTGGATTCAGTGCTTTGCATTTTTGACAACTAGTGAACTAGGACTTTCTAATGCAGCTACTGAGAGCAAGTTTTAAACTACAAATGTAGATCTCATGTATATTTTGTTTGATAATAGGTAAAGAGCTGTACTAGTTGTTGCATGTAGAAATAGCGTTTGCATTTTGTCATACCTACTATAATACCAGGTACTTCAATTTTACAGCGCCGGAATGGTGCAGACAATGTCCTGCATTTTAATGTATTTTAATGTACTTTGATGTTAACAGTTTTAGAGCTGCACTAGTTGATGTATGTGCAAACAGCATTTGTAATTTGCCATACCCAGCAAGAATGTTAGGTGATTTATTTCTGTAGTGCTCAAAAGTTTTAAGAAAATGTTTTATATCTTTAATATATTGTAGTTTGAACAGGATGTGACATCATTATGTCTGTCACATCCTCTATAAATGTTTGTGATTGTTTTTTAAAAAATTTGTATAACGGCTTGAAGAAGACCTTGTCGAAAGCGCTTGCCGGATGTTTTAATAAACCAACTCTTTTACTTTCACCTCGCTGAACGCTTGGATTATTAATTCTGTGTGATTTACAAGTTATTGTTCGGTGGAGTTGACTGGTGTTGCTGGAAGTTCCTAACAGTGCTGAATAGCAAGTAGTGACTTTTGTAGCTGATATTATTGAACTCAAACAGCATATGCTGTTGTGCCTAGCAGGCAGTCACGTTGAATACTAATGGACTTTGTGTATCTAGAGTTCTGCATCTCCGTGCAACAGTTTTGACTTGAATAATAAATATCATTGCTGACTGACTTCAGAGTTGTGCACTGTTATTTTTGCTTCACTGTATAGTTTTTCAGATCTCTGCTGAAGGTGTTGCTTTTGCCATACCCACCCTTCGTATTCCTGTCTTGTTGTTTAAATTTGGAGGCTTTTGCAGTTGCCCGCCCCCACTGTAGATTTGATCTGGGACACTCCCCCCAGTCACATCTCTTTACCTCATTCTACCTAATAGACTCCTTCTGCACTTGTTTTTAGTCATTTTTAATTTAATTGCATTTTTTAAACTGTTTGGTCTAACATTGCTACATACTCGTGTGCTAGCTTGCACTGAGTTTGAATTGTTTTTACTGCTGTTTTAGCTACTTTTCTGTGTGTGTGTGTGTGTGTGTGTGTGTGTGTGTGTGTGTGTAGATATATATATATATATATATATATATATATATATATATATTAAAAAAAAACTTTTATATAACTAGTGTAGTCCAGATTCAGATCTGCTGTATCCAGGACTGTATGTAAGCTTCTGAGCCCCCCCAAGCTTTCTGTGTTGGAGGGAAGCCTTCTAGCTTATCAGTTGGAGTGGTAAGCACTAGGTAACCTACCTACCACATAAGGAGTAGTTCTGGCCCAAAAATTGTAGTTATTGGCCGTTTGAGCAGTTTTTTCATCTCTCTCAACTTTCTGATTTAAAAGTCCGCATTTGCACTTGTTTCCCCCCTTTCCTGTAACTAGTTTAGTCCAGATACAGATTCTTAGTTTTAGCACTTGAATTTGCTTATTCGTGATCAGCACTTGTTCAGAACTTGTAAGCACTAAATAACCTACTAATTACTGCAGCACTCAACCTTCCTCATTACCTAGAGGAAAATAGTTTTGGTACTTACTTTCCTCACTTGCTTAGAGAAAAAAAGGTCTTGTACTCACTTTCCTCACTTATCTAGAGGAAAATAGTTTTTTATTCAGGCATGTCCAAGGGTCAGCTCCCAGTGTTCTCTCCTGTCTATCTGATGAATCTGGGAATCTTGGGGCAATGTAGAAATTGCCTCATGTACACAGACAACCCTCTCCTCCTACCACCCAACACTATAGCCTGTGAGAGATGCACTTATATAGCCAAACTAGAGGTAAAGCTCTCTCCAATCAAGACTGGACTTGACAGTCAAGAGGAGAAGGTAAACACTTGCACCACACCACACTCATCACATAGTCTCACTAAATCTACACCACCAGAATCCACACATAGAAACACAAAAACATTCACAGAGCTCTCAATAATAATCTGCTCAAGCAACAGAGACCTCCAAAGCAGAAATGCAATCAATCTCCACCCCCAACACAACCCAAATGACACATAGCCCGCCGACTCAGTGTGACACTCAACCACAGCCAATAAGGCAAAACAACGTACCCAACACACTAGTCATAGGTGACTCTATAGTCAGGCACACTGATATCCCACTCACCAGGCTAAACAAGGAGAAGGTTACTGTCAGCTGCCTGTCGGGTGCCAGGATCTGCCACATAACCCACGCACTCAGGTCACTCCACAACAAGTACAAATATGACTCTGTCATTGTCCATGTTGGTGTGAACGACCTGAGACGTACCTCCCTGGACTTCATGAAAAGAGACATGGAAGATCTCTCCGATCTTGTAACCCAGGCAGGTATAACCCTAGCCCTGAATAGCATTCTGCCATCACCCAGAATGATGCCGCAGTACAAGGACAAAATGATTGACTTCAACAATTGGCTAAGATTCTGGTGCCATTCTAAAGGGATCCAGTATCTGTCTACCTGAGATGACATGGTCGACAGACCATGATGCTTTGCCAGAGATGGCCTGCACCTGTCACCCTTGGGTTTCGGGATACTGGCTAAGGTTCTTGCCGCCTCATATAGTGCCTTTTTTAGGCAAGGTTCAAATGACAAATTAACCACCACAACAGGAACAGGCAAGCAAAAACTGACGGTGATGCTACTCAGTTCTAGAAGTCTAAATCTCAAAATGCACTCACTCGAGGCACTCCTTAAAATGGAGAAGATCGACATTTGTGCAGTGACTGAGACCTGGTCAAGACTCCAGAGAGCACCCCTGCACTACCAGGCTATAACTCATACCACACTTTTCGGCCATGTAACCTGGACCGGAACACCAAAGGTGGCGGTGTGTCCATATTCATTAAGGATATCCACACCTCCAGGCAAGTTGCTCAGCATAATGCAGTGGAGATTATCCAAGTGCAACTAACTCTGGGCAAAACTGCAATCCAAATTGTAGCTTGCTACAGATCACCCACCATGCCCCAAGATTCCCACTCCTCTTTTCTTGATGTACTGGAAAATATTAGGGTTCAACCAAACACTCTAATAATGGGTGATTTCAACTACCCCACCATTAACTGGGGAAACTACTCATGTACCAACTCCTTTGCTCAATGCTTTCTGGAATTCATAAACTCCAATGCCCTGAATCAGCTTATCCACACCCCCATCAGGGGCAACAATATCCTAGATCTAGTCATTATGAGTGACCGGTGCTCCACACCTAAAGTCAACGCCTCGTTGGTCCGATCCAACCATAAGCTAATTACCCCTAGATATCCACATCCTACCCCCACCCCCCATTAAGGAAACCATGGTAAAAAATTTCTCCAAAGCCAACTTCATGCTTCTTAAGACAGAAGTGGTGAGCTTCATGACATCCATGCAGATGGACAATACAGTTACGACTATTGAATTCTACACAATTGCACTTTATAAGCACTTACAGGAGTGCATGGATCGTGCTATCCCAAACAGAACCAAGACGCTATCCTCCAAAAAAAGGAAGCCAATCTGGTGGTCCCCTGCCATAAACAAACTGTACAACAGAAGGAAGAAACTGTTGCAAAAGAGAGTAAAATCCCATGAGTGGAGGAGCTCCCTGGTCAGCCTCAGTAAGAAGCTGCGATCCCTGATAAAATCCTCCAAAGCTAGTTATGAAAACAAAATCGCCACTGATTCTAAAGACAACCACAGGGCATTCTATAGCTATGTCAAGAATCTCAATGAGAACACTCAGATCTGCTCTGAGTTGCAGCACAATGACACTAAATATACAGACCCAACTGATATTTTACCCTCCTCTTACCCTCTAAAGATCCTATCTCTATATTGGGAGAATGCAAAGTTCCTGTAATCACGGCTGCACAGGAAAAAACACACTCTCCAAAGCCAAGAACACAGCATCCATGGGACCAGATAACAACCCAGGCTGCGTTCTACATGAACTACAGAACTAACTGGCACCCCACCTACGTGCCATGTTAAATCATAGCCTCACCTCAGGCTTTGTGCTTACTGAATGGCGCACAGTAACAGTTATCCCACTCCACAAGGGGGAGCCACCACGGACCCAGGGAACTACTGCCCCATTAGCCTGATGAGCCTGGTCTGCATGGTCAAGGAGCGTATCATCATGGAACTTATAAACAAAGACATTGGTAATCTCCAAACTCCAGACCCCACCCAGTTCGGGTTTGTAAAAGGCAGATCATGTCTCCTAAACCTGATAGACCTCTTTGAAGTAGTCACCAAAGCTGTAGACAAGGGTAAGGTGGTTCACACAGCCTATCTAGATCTTGCCAGGGCTTTCGACACCATCCCCCACTCTGGAATTATAGATAAACTCACCAAACTAGGTATAAATCCCTATGTCACAAGATGGGTTGCCAACTGGCTCACTGACAGAACCCACACTGTGAAAGCAGCAGACTCCAAATCCGACTTCAGACCAGTGACAAATGGAGTACCACAGGGTTCAGTCCTGGGTCCTCTCCTGTTTGTTATCTACTTCTCTGAAGTACAGGCTAACACAGAAGGACTTTGGCTAACAAAGTTTGCAGATGACTGCAAACTAGGAGCCATAATCAAAACTTCTAATGATGTGGACATCCTACAAAAGGGCCTCACTGAGACAGATGCCTGGTGTCAAAGCCATGGCCTCAAGCTCAATGCCAAAAAGTGCATTGTCATCCCCTTTGGCAAAAATTCTGTACCCATGAACTACGACATAGGCGGTAGTATACTTAACACCAAAAGTGTGATAAGAGACCTTGGGACACAGGTGGACAGTAGTCTTTCCTTTGATAATCACATCACCACAGTAGTCAGGAAATCCTTCTACATGGCACACCTCATCACAAAAGGTTTCTCATCCAGGAAAAAAAGAGGTCATTGTTCCCCTCTACTCATCACTCATTAGACCCATTATAGAGTACAATGCCCCTTTTGGTATGCAGACCGTCTCAAAAAACTCCAGCTTTACTCCGTCGCATATCGCCTACTCAGAGGTGATCTCTGCCTAACATACAAAGATATGTCAAACCCAGAGCTATTGGACATGCTCTACTTAAAGAAATCCCAATCCCTCCAAGCTACACGCTCTAGGGACCTAAACCTTGTCACCACAATAAGCAGAACATGCTGGAGGGATAGATTCCTGTCCCAGAGACTTCTCATACTCTGGAATAAACTACCTATCTATATCAAACAAAGCTCCTCATTAACACTCTTCAAGAAAAATATTGATGATTGGATGGGAAATAGGAAATTCACCCTGGGGATCACCTCTGTGGCTCTGCTTTACAGTGGCACAGGAAAATAATTTTCTTGGGTGGCAAAAGCCAGGGTACCTTTTTGGCTGGGCTTGTACAGGCCCCAGGGCCGATAGCCTAGTACCTACCTATGAATCTATGAACCTAATAGCTGTGCCAGTGGGGAATCTTATCGGGGATTTGTAGGAAGCAGGAGAAACCAGCCCCTGACTGACTGTGGTCTCTGTGTGCTCTTAAGGGAAATTGCACTTGATGCAGAGAGCTGCATCTGGAAATACTTTGTATGCACTTGTCATCCTCTCAGTGGACGTCCCCTACTGTTGCCAGTGGTGAGGATTGAGGCTCCTTGATTACTGGTCCAGTGGAGGGTTGTCATATTTGGTTGGCAGTGGTGGGATTACCACATCACATATTGGGATTCAGTGGTGCGAATATTGAAATCCTGTAACCTGTAAACAGTGGTCACTGAAGAGGGTGTTTGTAATCTCAAGCAGCCACATGGTAGACATTCAGGGTTTCTTATCACAATAGTTGTATTTATTTTTTGGTAGCTTAGTTAGTCAAGGAGAGCAGGCAAGGATGTCAGCAGATGATTATGGCAAGCTGAAAAGGAGCCAGTTGCCTGAGATGTGCCAAGCCAAAGGACTGGTGCATGGCAACCTGACTAAAGCAGAAATGATTGCTGCCTTAACCACAGGTTCATCACAGACCAGCAACTAGGAGGACAACTAGACTGGCCTTGGGGATGTACAACCCTCAGGAAATTTTTCCCCAGAGGACTTAAAAATCCATCTGGAATTAAAGAGACTTGAATAAGAGGCCAAACATTTGGAACTAGAATCAGCAGAGGGACTGAGGTGTTTGGAATTAGAATCAGTAGAGAGACTGAGATGTCTGGAAGCCGAAGAAAATGAGAGGCAGAAGTAACATGAAAAGGAGATGCTGACTCTTCCCCAGGGTCATGGAGGTAATGGGGAAGGAAATAATAGAACCCCAGAAGCAATAAAGGTCAGTAACTTTCTTCCACAATTTACAGAGACTGATAATTTTGATAGTTTTATTCATATGTTTGAAAGGGTTTGTAAACAGCATAATGCTGACCAAGGTTTCTGTGTATGGTTCCTGACCCCCTTACTCCATGATAAAGCTGTAACTGCTGTTTATAAATTGTCTGATACTGATTGTTTAAATTATAATGCAGTTAAAATGTGTTTATTAGAGTGTTTTAAGTTAACACCTGAAGCTTATAGAAAAACATTTTGTGAGCATAGGAACAATGCAGATGAAAGCTGTGTGTGAATATATTCCTGAGTTTAGCACTTATTTTCATAGGTGGGTGAGTGGGTGTCAGTCCACCACTTTTGAAAGGCTGGCAGACCTTTTGGTGAGGGAACACGCCCTTAGTACTTTGCCTGGGGACATGAGAATCTGGTTGACAGGTAGAGAATGCAACACCCCAGATGATTTGGGAAAAAGGGAGAACTATACCTAGCAAGCATGGCAGCACTGCATAGGAAAGGGATAATCAGTGCTGTACATGGGTCTAAGGGAAACCATGGTGGGCAGCCTAAACCACCCCAACAGAGTCTACGAGTAACAGGGGAAGCCACTAGTTCAGGTACATGGCCAGGATCAAGGGTTAAATGATTTAACTGTAACCAATGGGGATGTATCATATAGATGTCCACAGAGGCAAGGTGGGGAAAAATAGGGGAGCCAGCAAGTAGGAATGACAGAATGCCAGCAGTAAGCTGTCTGGAGACAACTAGGGTACCAAACTACCACAAGAGGTTATATCCTATCTTAGTAGATTGTAAACAGGCCACTGTTAAGAGAGACAGCCTTCGACTTAATCATTGTGAAGCCTGTAATGGTTAAAGAGGAGTACTACTTGCTTTGGCAGTCTACTCCAGTCAGAGTTTTAGGAGGAACCCCATTCTAAATACCTTTGGATAGGGTTCATCTTGACTGGGAGGGTGGGAAAGGAAGCAAGCAAGTAGATGTGTTGAGGATATCCCTGCAGATGTCCTGATAGGTTATGATTCTGATAATGCAGTACCTTGTGTGCATGCAGTTACATGCAGTCAGGCTTGGGGACATGTGGGTCTTGTAGCCTGGGGAGGGACCCAGACAGACCGCACCCTTGAAGCCAGGACTGGTGAGATGGCTATTTCAGGGAGGGAGCTACCCTGTAGCATTGAGACTGAAGGTGAGCCATAGCTGCTGGTGTGTACTGATGTTCCCTTGTACAGAGCGACTGCAAGGGCAGAGGTGAGTAGTAGTACCCAGACTGACAGGGAGGCACTACTGTCAGAGGATACCAGACTTCCTCTGGAAGGGGAGCTGGGAAGGGTTACAAAGAGAGAGTTGAGACAGGCTCAGCTCTCTGACCCTACATTACAAGGCTTGAGAGAGGTGGCTAGGGAGGTGCCTGATTCTCAAGGAAAAGGGGAATCTGTATACTGGGAAAAAGGATTACTGTATACAGAGTGGACCCCTGAAGGAGTGCTGAAAGGTGAGATAATACCGCATTTGGTAGTGCCCAGAGCCTTCCATTTGGCACTTCTAGCCATAGCCCGTGACATTCCCTTTGCAGATCATATGGGCATAAAGCATACCAAGAGATGTATTATGCAGAACTGTTATTGGCCTGGGATTGCAAGGGATGTAGTAGGACCTGTGAGCATAGCCAACAAGTAAGCAAGGCAGGAAACAAGGTGAAAGCTCCTTTGATACCTTTTCCTATTATTGAGGAGCCATTTCAGAGGATAGCTATGGATATGTGGGACCTCTGAGTACCCCAAGTTCCACAGGGAAGAAGTGTATCCTCGTGGTAGTAGGTTATGCTACCAGATTCCCTGGGGCAATGGCCCTGTCCCTCATTGAAGCAGAAAAGGTGGCAAATGCTTTGTTAGAGATTTATAGCAGGGTAGGTTTCGCAAAAGAAATACTGACTGACAGAGGTGCCAATTTCATGTCAGACCTGCTGGCTTGTCTGTGGAAGCACTTTGGGGTGAAGCACTTAAAGACCACCCCTTACCATTCCCAGACTAATGGTCTTATGGAGAGGTTAAGCTCTACACTAAAGACCATGCTACAGACATTTGCAGATGCAGACCAGTTTAAGAGGGAGTGCGGCAAATAGTTGCCCCATCTGTTGTTTGCTTACAGAGAGGTGCCCCAGGAATCCACAGGTTTTTCACCCTTTGAGTAGCTGTATGGGCATAGTGTGAGAGGACTTCTAGATTTGATTTGTGATGAGTGGGAGGGTGAGTGTGAGTCCCACAAGGAGTCTGTTGTGGCATATGTTCTAAACCTCAGCACAATGATCAGCAAACTCATGGGCTAGGCCCTTGAGAACCTGGCAGAAGCCCAACAGCAGAAAAAGGTCTAGTATGACAGAAAATGAGCTAGGGAGTATGCTGTGGGGCAGCAGGTTATGGCTCTCATTCCTGCCAGACACAACAAAATGCAAGTATCTTGGGAGGGACCCTTTAAAATGGTAAGGAAAGTCAGTGATGTTAACTACAAGGTAGAGCTGCTAGGTAGGAGGCAGGGGCACAGACTGTATCATGTTAACATGATGAAACCTTGCCATGATAGGGAGCCCTGGTGTAAAGTATTTGCAGTAGAAGGCAGGAGGAGTCTTCAGGGGATATTTAGCTACAGGGAGCCAGCCAGAAAAATCCCAAGATACTCTGGTGGAGCTCAGGATTTCAGCTATATGATATGACAGCATAGCATTGTTCTGAAGTCAGCAATGCCAAAGCAGCTGAGATCTCAAGACAGGGAATGGGGTAATATATTCCCAGATAGGCTCATCCCTCTCAAGCAGTGTTTCTCAAAGATCACTTGAAAACCTACCTTGAGTCTTTGAAGGGGGGAAGAAGTGTGATGAAAGGAGGTACTGCCAGCACAGCTAGCTGGAATTTTGTAAATAATTATATGTCATTGGTGAATATTGAAATAATTTATATAAGTTGCTTGTGTTACAAAGGTATAAAACTGTATGTCATATGTGTATCAAACTTCTTTGTACAGATGTTTGTGTTGAAAAGATAGTTTTCTAAAGTGCTTGTGCTTAAAATGCATCCACAGTGTGCCCTATTGGAAATAACAGAAATGTACATGCACTATTTTAACTGTTTAAATGTATATGTCAACAGAAGAAACTGGAGGGTTAACATTTGTCCAGCACACTTTAGAAAATAGCTGAAATTAAATTACTTTACAGGCTGCACAATAAAATACGCTATCTCTCAGGTTTTCAGTGCAGCTAGAGACACAGGGTCTGCACTAGGAAGCTTTCTGTATTGTCCTTTGAGTGATCTAATTGCTGCTTTTGAAGCATGAAGGAATACATTTGTTTTATGACTTCCAGCATCTGCCAAAGATATGAGGAAAAGCCCTACTAAATGCTGCCAGCTTCTAGCAATGGGGGTTTTGACCTGGGAACTAGAAGCCAGATGACCAGAAATGATATCATTTAGCAAGCTATCCCAGCAGTAATATTTTAGATATTAATTTGAGAAGTCTCTTAGTGAGACAGAACATTCTGCATTCTGTTTTGGACCTGACAGCAACTAGAAGATCCATTCACCTCATCTGCCTTGCTCTATTAGT
This sequence comes from Protopterus annectens, assembly GCF_019279795.1. Lineage (NCBI taxonomy): Eukaryota > Metazoa > Chordata > Ceratodontiformes > Protopteridae > Protopterus > Protopterus annectens. The sequence continues at coordinate 270,773,341 of NC_056747.1, read as the reverse complement.
AAGTTCTTAGGTTATAGTATAATTCTCTTAGATTCAGTCTGGAATATAGTGAAGCTTAGTTTACATATTTTTCTTTATTTATTTGAGACTGTCCTGCAATGTTGTTTTAAATATTTCCTGTGGTTTGAACTTTGACATCACTGTAAATATATATATATATCTAGTATTGTTTTGTATAGTTTATTATTAAATATATTTAAACTTTTCATTGCAGCTAATCTGTGTAGAGAGATATTTAAGTTTTGAGAGTATTTGTATATTTATTTGGTGACACTGTGTGGGCCACTCCTAATAGCCTTGCTCTTGGTAAAACTGCCATTTGTATTAATATTAATATTGCACAGTAAGATTGGATACCCTTTGTTAAGGGCCCTAAAGTAGCTGATAAGGAGTGACTGGTGGCAGTGAAATATTCTGTATTGTCTGGGCAGAAGGGGGCATAGCTACTAAACCTGTGCAAGTCTTTCCCAGGTGTGTGTGTGTGTGTGTGTGTGTGTGTGTGTGTGTGTGTGTGTGTGTGTGTGTGTGTGAATGCATAAATCAAACATCAGAAAGTGTGTGTGTGTGTGTGTGTGTGTGTGTGTTAGCTACTTGGGCAGGGACACAAAACACTGGTTGGACAGAGAGGGTTCTGGAGGTCTTAGGTTGGTCACCCAGCTGAGATCTCAATTCTATAGCTGTGCTAGTGGGGAGTCTTCATAGGTTCATAGGTAGGTACTAGGCTTTTGGCCATAGGGCCTATATAAGCCTAGCCAAATGGTACCCTGGCTTTTGCCACTCAAGAAAATTATTTTCCTGTGCCTTTGTCAAGCAGAGCCACAGAAGTGATCCCCGGGGTGAATTTCCTATCTCCCTTCCAATCATCAAGATTCTTCTTGAAGAGTGCTAATGAGGAGCTTTGTTTAATATAGGTAGGTAGTTTGTTCCAGAGTATGGGAAGTCTCTGTGACAGGAATATAACCCTCCAGCATGCTCTGTTTATTGTGGTGACAAGGTTTAGGTCCCTAGAGTGTGTAGCTTGGAGGGATTGGGATTTCTTTAAGTGGAGCATGTCCAACATCTCTGGGTTTGACATAGCTTTGTATGTTAGGCAGAGATCACCTCTGAGTAGGTGATATGCAACAGAGTAACTTTATATAAGTTAACAAGAAATCATCAGATGCTGTTATTCTTTTTAAAATGGTTAAGCTTTTAAGATACACAAGAGGCTTTTATTGTAGCTCTGTGTAGTACAGCCTGAGCACTTTAACTGGACTTTCTTTTGGTATGTTACATAAAAACCTAACTGTATTGCAATATAAAGTTCTTCTGCAGTCTTCAGGGCTACCATCTCTCAATTTGCAATGCTCATGGAAGTGATTTCTGTACCAAACAAACCATATCTAATTTTATTTTCTATTGGTACATTTCTTTGCTATAACAATAAAAATGAGTATAAATGTATCACGCCCATACTTTTTTTTAAACAGCAGTACAGATTTAATTGTGGGAACCAGCATTGCTCACTTCTGCAAATCCTTGTCATCTCTATTTATGTATGGGATCTAAAACCTGAGATGTGATTGGATGTGTAAATCACTTGGGTTATTTATGGAGCCATGGATGAGAGGAATGAGTGTTGAACAGAGAATCCATGGAAGTATTCAAGAAGACATGAGACAGGTGGTCAAGTGGTGAAATGAAAGATACTGTTGGAGGGGAAGAAGAATGCTAAGTGCACTTTAAAGGCAGGCTAGATAGTATTATTGCCCCATTCTGCTATTAAGCAAATGCAATATAATTTAATGTGATCAGATCATCTACATAGCATGCTGCTGTGGCTTTAAGTGACCTGAAAACAATGCACATTTCTTGGTCAGTCTACAGAGGGCAGATATTGTCAGGCAGCTTTGTATATGAATTGTTTGTTTGCACCATTACTGCAAATGTTGTTAGGACGGCTAGAATGGGAGTAGATTAATTCTGCAGTTTAAAGCTAATGGAGTGGGTAAATATTTACAACTTCCCTTTGTCTTTCTTTTCCTGCCACAAATGTATGGGTCTTTTATTCCTGCTATTTCAGTTATTTGTTGACATACTTTGACAAACTTTCTTTTCAAATCAGTGTTTTTGTGTAGACTTACGTGCTATACTATAGTAATGGATCATTAGCAAACAATAGTGTCAGCATTCATTTCTGAATGATGGTACTACACAATTGCCATCTTCTGATCATGGCGTCTAACACCTTGCACCATAGGCAGCCACCTCTTTTGTCCCACTCTAGCTACGCCTCTGTCCGGCTGGTATGGATTTTTTCCACCAGTGAGTTGACATTCTAGTGCAATGGAAATTTGTTAAGACCATTATGGAAAGCTGCATAACAGGCTTGAGGAATTTCATATTACTTACTTCTTCAACCTGTTTCCCGTCTTTTTTTTCTAAACAAGAAACCTCTTTATTAAACTATCACATATGACATAGGCAATCTTGCATTTATATAAATGAAAATAAACCAGACTAACACAATTTCAGTTACAAATAGTATACATTACAAACCGTGATGACACAGCTGTAGCTGCAAACATTATACATCACTTATAATATATCCAGTCATCGTCAGTCAAACTTTAACTCCTTGTATCTATCAATATGAATATAACAAAGCTTCTATTTTCTCAGTTTTTGTATTATCTCTTATTTAGTCTCTTCCCACAAATCCTTAACTATCGCACCAGAATCATTTTAATCCATACTCTTAAATACTTCAGTTTATCATGTCCCCATAGATATGGATATTGCTGAACTAATTTTTATGTGGATACGTAATTTACTGCTATTGCCTTTTTTTTATCTTCATTAATTTTGTATCCCAAAAAGATTTGAAACTGTCTCAATATGTTCCACAACACTGTAATATCCCTTTCTGATTTTGTGAGATATAAAATAATATCATCTGCAAATAGTGCCAGCTTTTCTTGGCTACCATACCAGTTATACCCTTGAATTTTGGAGTCCCTTATTTTGTTTGCCAGCGGTTCTAAATATAATGCAAATAACAAAGGGGAAAGAGGATGTCCCAGCACGGTTCCTCTGCTTAAGCTTTTATCAGAAAGGACCCCACCCACTTTAATTTTCACCTCCGATCCCCTATGTTTCCTCCTAATCAACCTTATAGTTTTATTAGGGAATGCAAATTCTTTCTCTGCATCAAGGCCCACCAACAACAGTGGTATTGTCTTACATTCTGCTTCCCTCTGGATCATTAGTGTTCTGTTAATGCTGTCAAATGATTGCCTCCCCTCAACAAAACCACACTGATCCATATATATCAATTTTGGCATCACTTTTACAATTCTTTTAGCCACTATAGACATAAACACTTTATAATCATGGTTTAGTACTGAAATGGGCCTGCATGAAGCTGGATCTGATGGATCTTTACTCTCTTTAGGTATTACAGGTACCACTGCTTTCTTCCAGGATGTTGGTACTTCTCCTCTTTTTAAAATATTGTTAAACAAAGCCTTCCAGATTTTTATCAGTTTTTCCCTCCTAGCTTCCAAACTTCCACAGGAATACCATTTATTCCTGGGGACTATGCTGTAGCTTGGTTATACATCACCATTTTTATCTAACCTTGTCATATTTAATTCTTCCACAAACATTTCCATTAATACCTTTTCTTAATTTCCATATTTCTCTGTTTTATACAGACTTTTATAGAATTTCTGAAATATGTCTAATATTTCTATAGGATCCCTTGTTATCTTCCCTGTTATAGCCTCCCTAAGCTTGGTGACAGCCCTTTCTGCTTTCTGTTGCCTGAGTCATTGTGTTAAAAGTTTTTGTGCTCTACAGTTATTATCAAAAAGACAGTTGCTTAAGAGCAATTTTTTCTAAACTCGTGCATATTATCGAGGTAATCCCTTATTTTCTGTTTAGCATTCTGTAGTTACTCTTCTTCTTGTGTTGTGAGATTCCCCCTATTTTGCAATACTTTAATATTTGTCAGTCCCTCTAAATAATTCTTGTTACTTCTTAACCATATCTTTCTTTCTTTTATTTCCAGACTATTTTTCAACTCCACTGTAATGTTATCCAACTCCCTAGCTATATTTTCAGAAGAAATTTCTATCCTGTCTAATAGCTCTTGAATAATTTCCACTACCAATTCCTCAAATGTCTTTCTTTTTAACAGATAGGTGGGAATGTATCAGTGTCTCATTTTTATTTCATTACCCTGTGTTTTTATTTTAGCTATTATTGGCTCATGATCTGAAATAGTTCCTGCGTGCACATCAAGACCTTCAATTAAGCGCACATATTTCTGTGAAATGTAACTATGTTCTAGCCTAGCCCAGTTTTTGTATCTTAAGGAATAATATGTAAATTCACTCCAAACTCCTAGAACTGAATTCATATCTTCCATGCCAAATATTTTCATAAATTACGTCTTATTATTCCCAACTTTTATGCATAACAGCTTTTTCTAAATGTCTAGTTCCAGCTTTTGTGTTACGTGCATGTAGTGTTTGGCAAGTTAATCTCTTATACAGTTCTTTCTTGTCATCTTCATTTGAGCCTATGTCACATCTTACAGAACTTTTTGTTTCATTGAAAACCCTCAAACAAAAGTATAAACACACCTGCAATACCCCCTCCAAACCTATTAACTTAATAACACACAAAACTATGTACATCTTCAAATATTGAAGTTCAACTCTCCTAATAGGAACAAATGTTCCAAACTGATAGCCACACAAGACAGACTTGAGATAACCTAAAAGAAATGTTAGCCATGCTAGGAAGCATAGTTCAGCCTGTGGTTCTATTAAATGATGTCTGCTTTTGGCTTATCTTTATAACTCTCAGCTGGGAAAACATTTGAATCCTTTCAGAAAACATTTTCTCCAAGCCATTTCTCTTTATCAGATAGCCTGCTAGAAACATGAGGAGCAGACACAAAACTGTTTACTGAAAAAAGCTTCCTAATGTTTAATATTTTTTTCATTTACTTGCTTTCTCTTGAAACTTGTTACTAGATTAAGCTAATGGCCATAACCCAGTCATTCCCCTATGCAAGAATGAGAAAAAGCACACTAATTTTTCTTTTGTCATGCTCTTTTTACCAGATCTTTTTCTTTTACATTGCTGTGCCTACATTTCTTAAAACTGAACAAAAAGAAAGAGAGATGAAGGGAGAAAAAGGAAGAAAAAAATGGGAACACATTCTGTTTAGTATCCCCATTACACTAAAAATAACAGAAAACAACTAAACATGAAAAACAAACTCATGCACTATTTTCATAGTACTATTAAGAAAAAAAATGTTTTACATACAATGAACTTTCTCCCTCCTCTTCCCCTCTCCTGGGAATTTCTCCAAACAATAATGACATAGGGCATATGCTTTAGAGGCCCTACAAATTTAACAAAGTCCAAAAAATTCCAATATTTCCAGATTTTCTTGTCCTGTCATGTTTGCTTTGTAATCCCACATTTGTCAGTTTCCAAGTTACTGATTTTATTTTCCAAACAATAATGACATGAAGTAGGGCATATGCATTAGAGTCCCTTACAAGTTTAACAAAGTCAAAGAAAGTCTGATATTTCCAGATTTTCTTGTTCTATTCGTGTTCATCTCCATCTCCCAAAATCTGGCTCTGCTTCATTTCCAACATATCCTTGATTCTTCTAATCAACTCTTGTGCCTTTTCCCCCCTCTCTCAAGCATTTTCCATTGAAACACTGGAAAAGGTTTCACTGGTGCAGTCTCTCTGTGGTCTTTATTACCAGAAGAACAAGAAGCAGAATCTCCTGTTTCACAGCTCACTTTTTGTTGGACAAACTTTTATATTTCTTCCTTAGCATGTACTTCACCAAAAAATGATTTTATTCCTCCAGGGAAACATATTTTGAAGAGAGCTGGGTACAGCAGTTTGAATCTCACTGCTGTCTCCCTCTTTTAGTACTTTGTCCTTCTGCCACAGTTTTGTCAGAATCAACTCCTTCTGCTGGTAAGATTGCATATTTACTATTAAAGGTCTAGGTTGTTTTCACATAGCCAGGTTTGGAGCAGGTACACAATGTACCCTTTCAGTTACAATTCCTGCTGTGGAATACCAGTCCAGTTGCTTATTTGTGCTGTCATAAGATTAATGCAGTCTGTTCCTTCTGTCTTCACTGGTACATCAGAAAATCTCAGGTTTTCCCTACATGTTCTTATTCTGTCTTCTAATTCTGTTGCTTTTTAAACATCTTTTCTTGTGCAGCCTCATATTCATCCAGCTTTGTCTTTATTTTGACCTCTGAGTTTTGCAGTTTTATCACCTTATCTGAATATATGTTTAAAGCTTCTTCCATTTTTTCAGCCTTTTATTGCTGGAGTTGATATACTCCATCAGTGTTTAATTTATTTTAGTCAGGTTTGTGTGCAGTTGTCTTATATTTTCCTCTAGGTCACTGGAAGTCATGTCTGGGGCTTGCACTGCTTTTTGCTGAACAGCTTTAGTACTTTTACCAGTCAGTGTTTTTGTCAGTTTTTGTAGCTGATTTTCCATCTGATCCTCTGTATTTCTTTTTTCCTGGCATCCAGGCAATGCACTTACTAACCAGTTACTGAAATGTACCCAGAAATCTATGTCCACTGACTTTCTCTGCTAAGTTTCTCTTTTCAGACTGGGAGAACTAGAATTAAGCTGTTACTCAATGTGCAGCCATCTTGGAAGTCCACCCTGTTTCCTGTCCTGTTCATAAAGACAATGGCTTACACCAGTGCACTGAAATAGTCAGAGTTTCAAGTGTTAGCCAATGAATAAAAGTATTTTGGTGAGACTTCCTGTGTTATATATTCACTGAGAAGTAAATGACCAATTGATTCTATGCAGCTTTAAGGCTGTTTTTTCAAGTATTACCACATCTCTTTTATGGATTTGAATTGAGATTAGACCTAAACAACACTTTTTCAATCACCACTGAGATCAACGACTGGAGTCAAAACCATGACCTTAAGCTCAATGCCAGAAAATGTGTCGTCATCCCCTTTGGGAAAAACCCTGTTCCCATGAATTACCACATCAATAGTAGTCCACTGAACACTGAAGGCGTTATAAGAGATCTGGGAACACAAGTTGACAGCAACATCTCTTTTGACCACCACATTGCCACTGTGGTCAGAAAGTCCTTCTATTTGGCACATCTCATTACTAAGGGTTTTGCATCCAGGAAGAAAGAGGTCATTGTCTCCCTCTACTCTTCCCTCATTAGGCCAATCATCGAGTACAATGCCCCATTTGGCATGTACTTCACTAGACACCTGCAACAACTGGAGAGCCATGCAGAAGTACCTTGCAAAGAGGATCCTAGGCCTTAAACACTTGTACTATATGGGCAGACTCAAACCTCCAACTATTCTCTGTCTCATATTGTCTACTTAGAGGCGATCTCTGCTTGACTTATAAAGTGATGCCGGATATAGCTCTGTTAGAAATACTGCATCTAAAGAAATCCCAATCCCTGTGCACCACATGTTACAGAGACCTTAGCCTCATTACCACAATCAACAGAACGTGCTGGAGGGACAGGTTCATAATCCAGAGACTGCCCATGCTATGGAATAAACTTCCCATACATGTCAAACAGAGCACCTCACTGTTCCTCTTCAAGAGTAATCTTGATGAGTGGATGGGAAATAGAAAATTCATCCCGGGGATCACTCCAGTGGCTCTACTCGACAGGTCTAGTGGCACGATGCCAGGTAATCATATGGGCTATGCTTGTAAAGGCCCCAGGGGCATTAGCCTAGTACACACCTATGAACCAGGAAATAAAGTCCTGCATATTATGCTATGCCAAGAGAAGGTGCTGTGATTTTCTGATTCATGGACATTATATGCAGTTCCCCCATCTCATCTTAATTAAGTTTAAGGCACATAATGTAATAATTGCATGATACAGCATAACGGATTTGATCTAGTAATTTTTGGGCCAGCCAGTCACTCTCATATTGTAAATTAGAACACAAAGAGCATACCAGATTGCTTAAGCAAATGTATTACATTGACTAGTGATTTAGAAAGCCGAGGGTCCATAATATGGGCAAGTTAACTGATCCCTATATTATTTAGAGTACAGCATGGCTCCAGCAGTAGATCTGCCCTTTTGTGTAAGAAAATGAAATTATGTTTTAGGCTATGTCTCAGCTTGCACTTTGGACACTTTGGTGCTGCCAAGGGGTCCTCATTTTCTGTTTTATCATCCACTCCTCCTCTGCCTTAGCTTGATCCATATACTGTTGGACTGTACCATATAACTCAAGTCAAGTAATACAACATTGTTGTAGTGGTACACTTCTTAACTGTTAAATGCCTACTTTTGTGATACCAGAACATGCATGGTATAATGTGGCTCTTAAACATTGTGATTAGTGGAGTTACTATAGTATATTGGGTTTAACAAACAAACTACTTTTACGCTAGCATTCAAATATAACTTAACATGGTGGGTAGATAATAACCACTAACAAAGATCAGAGAATATCTGCAAAACTCAAATTAAATTGTAGTCAGGACAGTCAAAATGTAAACTAAGGTACTACAGTTTTAAGTTGGTGGAAAGATATTATCATGGCAACTTGTTTTGCCCCATAGGTTCATAGGTTCATACTAGACTATCTGCCCTGGGGCAATTATAAGCCTAGCCCAATTCTGTATGGCTTACGCCACCCCTTGATTTGAGTATACTGTGCCCTTTTTAATGTTTAGTTTACTGTGCCTCTGTCTAATAGTGACACTTGAGTAATCCCTGGGACAAACCTATGATCCCCCATACACTTATCGAGATTCTTCTTGAAGAGATTCAGTGAGGTGCTCTGCCTCACATGAACTGGAATTCTATTCCAGAGCGAAGGGAGCCTCTGGGTTATGAACCTGTCCCTCCAGCAAGTTCTATTTATTTCTGTGCTGAGGTTCAAGTCCCTCGAGCGTGTGGCTCTAAGGGATTTAGATTTACTGAGGTGGAGCATGTCCATTAATTCTGGATTTGACATAGCTTTGTATGTCAGGCATAGATCGCCTCGAAGTAGGCGGTATGCAACTGAGTAGAGCTGGAGTTTTTTAACCGAGCAGCATATGGCATCTGTTTGAGACCCTTGATCCTCTTGGTGAGATACTTTTGGGGTCTTTCTAATTGCTGCAGGTGTCGGGTAAGGTACATCCCAAAAGGGGCATTGTATTCTATGATGGGCCTGATGAGGGATGAATAAAGGGGCACGATTACTTCTCTTGATCTAGATGTGAAACCCTTCGTGATGAGGTGGGCTATGTAGAAGGTCTTTCTAACCACTTTGGCAATGTGGTTTTCAAAGGAGAGATTGCTATCAACTTGGGTCCCCAGGTCCCTAATAACTTTCTCTGTACTTAATGGGTTTCCGCCTATGCGGTAATTTGTGGGCACATTGTTTTTGCCAAAGGGTATGACTATACTTTTTTGGCATTTAGCTTTAAACCATGGCACTGGTACCAGTTATCTTTCTCTGTGAGACCTTTTTGAAGGATGTTTGAGTCAGCTGGAGAGTTGATTATGGCGCCCAGTTTGCAGTCATCTGCGAACTTGGTGAGCCATAGTCCTCCAAGGTTTGCCTGTACCTCGGAAAAGTATATACCGAACAAGAGTGGTCCCAGGACAGAACCCTGTGGGATGCCACTTGTGACCGGTTTCGAGTCTGACATGGCTCCAGCAACTCTCACTCTGTGGGTTCTGTCTTTGAGCCAGTTTGCGACCCATCTTGTGACATAGGGGTTTATATTTAAGCTGGATAGCTTATCTATGATGCCCGAGTGGGGTATTGTATCAAATGCCTTTGCAAGGTCCAGATAGGCTGTGTGGACTACCTTCCCTTCATCTATGGCTTTGGTGACTGTTTCAAAGAAGTCAACCAGGTTCAAAAGGCAGGATCTGCCCTTGACAAAGCCGAACTGGGTAGGATCTAGTGTCTGTAGGTCCCCAATGTCTTTGTTTATGAGCTCCATGATGATCCTCTCCATAGCCTTGCAGGCTAAGCTAGTCAGGCTTATGGGGCGATAGTTTCCAGGGTCCGTAGAGGCTCCACCTTTGTGGAGTGGGACCACTGTTGCTGTACGCCATTCTGTGGGCACATATCCTGTAGTGAGGCTGAGATTGTATAGCTGTTTTACTTGAGGGATTAGTTCCTCTTGGAGTTCATGTAGGATGCAACCTGGGACGCCATCTGGTCCCATGGAAGCAGTGTTTTTTGCTTTGGAGAGGGCAGCCTTCACCTGAGCATCTGAGATGTTTGGGAGGCAGCCCTCTGCCGGGATAGATACTTGCTCTTTTGGGGTGGAGGGGGTGGAGAAGTTTGCACCGAACCTGTCTGCCAGGATATTGGCGATGTCTGTGGGTTCAGTGTATTTTTTGTCATTTAGAATCAACTCAGAACAAGTCTGGGAGTTGCATCCCAGGTTTCTAACATAACTGAAAAAAGCCTTATGATTGTCTTTGGTGTCCTGTGCAATTTTTCTCTCGAAGCTGGCCTTGGAGGATTTTATGAGGGATCATAATTTTTTGCTAGTACTGATCAGAGATGCCTTCCCTATTAGGGATTTTGCTCTATCATGTAGTAGCTTCCTCCTTCTGTTGTACAGTTTATTTATGGCAGGGGTCCATCAGACTGGACGCCTGCCTTTGGATGATTGGGTCTTGGTTTTGTTTGGGATAGCATGATCCATGCATTCCTGGAGATGTCCGTTAAATGCATTTATATAGGATTCTGCAGTTTGTGCTGTAGTTTCCACTGGCCCTGGGGCCTTGAAGGATTCCACTTTGGTTTTGAGAAGTGAGAAGTTCGCTTTTGAGAAGTTTTTCACTGTGGTTTTCTGGGCTGGGGGTGGGGTCGGGATGTGGACATCCAGTGAAATTAATTTATGGTCTGATCTTACCAATGAGGGATATACTTCTGGTGTGGAGCATAGAGCCCCCATGTTGGTAATGATCAGGTCTAGTATGTTGTCCCCTCTTGTGGGAGTGGTGACTAGTTGTTCCATAGCATTTGAGTTTATAATTTCCAGGAATCTTTGGGCTAAGGTGCTGGGGCTTGAGTAGTGCTTCCAGTCAATGTTTGGGTAGTTGAAGTTGCCCAATATAATGGTGTTCGGAGAGATCTTCATGTTCTCCAATGTTTTCAGGAAAGCTGAATGGGATTCATGACTTTGAGAGGGTGGTCTGTAGGATGCTATAAACTGAAAAGCAGTCTTGCTCACTGTTAGTTGCACATGGATGGTCTCCGATACTTCGTGCAATGCCACTAACCTGGAGGTGTGGATATCCTTGATAAATATGGAAACTCCCCCTCCTTTTGTGGTTTGGTCCGGGTTTTGGGGCCGAAAAGCATGATATAAGGTATAGCCTGGTAGTGCTGGGGTGCTCTCTGGAGCCTTGAACCAGGTTTCTGTCACTGCACAGATATCGATGTTCTCCATACTGAGGAGAGCTTCGAGTGCGTGCATCTTGAGGTTAAGACTTCTGGTATTTAGCAGCATTACCCTTAGTTTCTTGTTCCTTGTGCTGTCTATGGGGGTGGGTTTGACTTTTGAGCCTTGCCTAAAAAAGGCACTATGATGGTGGCAAGAGCCTTTGCCAATATCCGAAAGCCCAGTGGTGACAGGTGCAAGCCGTCCCTAGCGAAGCAACGTGGCTTGTCGAGCATGTCATCCCAGGCTGACAGACACTGGATCCCCTTTGAATGACACCAACATTTTAGCCAATTGTTAAAATCGATCATTTTGTCTTTGTACTGTGGCATCATTCTAGGTGAGGGTAAGATGCTGCTCAAGGTCAGGGTCATACCAGCCTGGGCTACATGATCAGAGAGCTCCTCTATGTCTCTTTTCATGTAGTCCAGGGAGGTGCGTCTCAGGTCATTCACACCAGCATGTACAATGACTGAGTCATATTTGTATTTGCTTTGGAGTGACCTGAGTGCTTGCGTTATATGTCAGATCCTAGCACCCGACAGGCAGCTCACTGTGACCTTCTCTTTATTCAGCCTGGTGAGCGGGACGTCAGTGTGTCTGACAATAGAGTCACCTATAACAAGAGTATCAGGTGTGTTATTCAGCCTTAAGGGCTGTGGCTGCTTGGCACACTGACTTTGTGGGTTATGTGTTGTGTGTGTTTTGTTTTGAGGTAGCGTTTGCTTGGATGTCTGCTTTGGAGGTCTCTGTTGCTTAGGTAGATTTTTATTTAGAGCCTCCGAGTATGTTTTTGTGTATTTATGTGTTTGGTTTGCTGATGTGGTGGGACTATGTGATACTGGAATTGTGTTGTGTGAGGTTACTTCTCCTCCTGACTGGTTACACCAGTTTTGAGATGAGAGAGCTCAGCCTCCAGTTTGGCTAAATAGTTGCATCTCTCACATATATTTGAACCTGTTTGGAGGAGGAGAGGGTTGTCCGTGTACATGAGACAGTTGTAACATTGCCTCAAAATTCCCAGATTCACCAACTGGACTGGAGAGGAAACCATTGACTGACCTTTGGACATGCTAGAGTAATAGGAAACTGAATTTAAGATGGACCAATAGAGGACAGGGTAATCGTGAGAGTATAAGAGTAAGTAGTGCTTATGGTTTAATAGTGCTAACTTGTAGGATTACTTAATTGGACCAGTGAAGGACCTTAGAATGAGAATATGGTGTTTAAATTGAGAGATAGAGCAGTTCTAAGGGAAAAAGTGAAGAGCAGACTTTGTGGAGCCAGGAATACTTTAAACCCAATTAGGCGCACTGCCCGCTGTTTATGCAAACCACGCAAAAGAGGGTTTTAAGAGAGGAAGATGAAGGAGTTTTGGAATTGATACAGAATGGCCAATAAAACTACAGTGTCAAGTCAGTAACCACTCCCACAGGGGCAGGCAGGCTGCTCAATGTTTTTCACTGCCACTGATCAACAGAGAGACTTTCCTTTAGCCCAAGCAAAAAATGGCCTCACAGAAACTTACAAACAGTTCAAGAACAGCAAGCCTGTAACTGAACTTTTTTAAATCTCAGAAAAGTGGGAAAAAGCAAGATTTTTGTTTTTTTGTTTTTTCAGAGATAGTAGAGGTTAACAAGTATCAACAAGTTATAACAGTGCAGTAAATGACCCCACACAAGAGTGCTAGGCCAAAGACAGATAAAATGCAAGTTTTGAGAAAAAAACGATTTTAAAAATAAGTGCAAACAGGAAATTCAGTAAACAGCTCTAGATTGTGCTCTAAATACAGTTACTAATGCAGAAATCAAATTTAACAAGCCAGAAAATGCTCAAAATAGGCGGCTATGCAGAAAAACTTAGCAAATAAAGAGAGGAAAAAAGTCTCAAAAGTGGCTCCTTTCTTCTCTCAGCGTTTTCTCCTCTTGGTGGGTGCTTCACCAACAGCCAACAAGCCTGAAAAGACACCAAAACCACAAGGCAACCAGGTTTTAAGAGAGGAAGATGAAGGAGTTTTGGAACTGACCCAGAATGGCCAATAAAACTACAGTTTCAAGTCAGTAACCACTCCCACAGGGGTAGGCAGGCTGCTCAATGTTTTTCACCGCCACTGATCAACAGAGAGACTTTCCTTTAGCCCAAGCAAAAAATGGCCTCACAGAAACTTACAAACAGTTCAAGAACAGCAAGCCTGTAACTGAACTTCTTTAAATCTCAGAAAAGTGGGAAAAAAGCAAGATTTTTTTTTGTTTTTGTTTTTTCAGAGATAGCAGAGGTTAACAAGTATCAACAAGTTATAACAGTGCAGTAAATGTCCCCACACAAGACTGCTAGGCCAAAGACTGAAGTTACATCTGAGAGGACCAAAGCTGGACTATAACGCAAAATTATATAGTTATATATAAGTTAGAAAATAATAATAACCAATTATTGTGAGGCAGAAGCATTAGTACTGCAGAACAAATTGAAATAACTTAAAAAAGTATTTATCCATTCCTGAGCAACAGTTATTTTTTAACTCAGAGGATGGCAGAACAAAAAAAGCTAGTAGAAAATAAAATATTTAATGGAAGTTGGTTCATACAGCAGCTTATTGTCTACTCCCTCAAACTGCATTCCTGGCTATGACTTGGGTTTGCTATTTTATAGTGGCTCCCCATTTCTTATTTTCCAGTCTCACTGTATTGTTGCAGGCTTGCAGCTCACTATCTAGTGACAGTGTTACAGGAGCATGCAGATATCATTATGGTATTCTCATAATGGTTGAAATGAGAAGAATGTTTGATATAATTATCTTCCCTTAGAAATCTGTCTTGAAGAAAAGCATAGGGGTTTGGGTGTGTGTGTGTGTGTGTGTGTGTGTGTGTGTGTGTGTGTGTGTGTGTGTGTGTGTGTGTGTGTGTATGTGTGTCTCTCTCTCTCTCTCTCTATATATATATATATATATATATATATATATATCTCAATGCATGACTCACTTCTTTAGTCAGTGATCTGTTGCTTAGAATACACTTTTTTGCATAAAAAAATTATCTCTGGCTTTTCACTTCAAGCTCGTCTCCATGGCTGTCACTGGAGACTGTTCTAATTAGCTGACAAGTAGGTACATCATGCACTTTGATGAAAAACAAGTAGATGATCGATGCGAGTGATTACCCTGGTGAGAGTTGTATGATAAAATGGACCTGCATTGCGAGTCTGTGCAGCATAATTAGGCCACCTACTGTTGAATATAACAGTTCATTTATAAAGGAAAGGGGATTAGTCCAAATATCCAGAGGTGCTATAGCTAAATATTAATGTTATTGTACATAGTCATATGAGATTGTAATTTTTTAAACAACTGAAAGTCAAAAATGACCTTTTTTTAATATTGTAACTTGAAATCCTGTTTTATAAGAAAAGCTTGCCAATATGTTGCCTATGCAATTAGACAGTTTCCGTTTTGAACACGTTTTGTCTCCAGTTCCTCTCTGTATCCATACAAAAATTATTGCCAGACTTCTGATCTTTTCTTTGCGTCAACTATTCTTGTACATACAAATAGAAGAATTATAACCAAATGCAAGCTTTATTCCATGACCTTTACCTAATGGACTGTAGTAGTTAATCTTCTTAATTATGACCTTGAGCGAGTCACTCAACAAGACATTTTTCCTGGGTTACCCCTGACAAAGGACCATGTGTCCTGTGGAATTACCTGGTTAACAAAACAGATTAATGTTATTATAATTATATAATGTACCCTTCTAGATGAGCAATGAACTTAATAAACTTTCTGGCCTAAGTGACTTGTTTGTGCATGTATATTCGGGTACCTGACAAATCTTCAAATGCTCAAAATTTTGAACGTTATATGGTCGATGCCAAACGTTTGAAATTTTGAATGTTCGAAGATAGACTTTCAATTGTGCCATACAGTGCAGATAGTGAGAATTTCCCTTTTCTGCACTGAAGTGCGGTCTCGGAGTTGGTATATGTAAGGAGTGAGGTGGGAGGTGCAGTGGGGCTTGCCCCCCTGCCTACGCTGTTTAAGTGTTTTTTTCTTTTTTACTTTTTTTTATTTGATGTTCGAACATCCAAATGTCGAACATTTGGTCTTCACCACGTAATGTTCGACATTTTGGATGTTCGAACATTTAACATAGACCCATATATTCAATAGATAGTTCATAGGTTCATATGTGTTTACTAGGCTAACGACCACAAGAACCTTTTTAAGCCTAGCCATACATCCGAAATAGTAATAGGAAAGAGATTTTTGTCTTTATAACTTACGTCATTCACAGTGACACAGCTGATAGTGTTGTTGCCCAACAAGTTTCCCCAATTCATTCTCAGCTGGAGTGCCTTCTGTGTGGAGTCTGCATGTCCTCCCTTTGTTCATGTGGGTTTCTTCTGAGTGCTTTGGTTTCTTCCCACACTCCAAGGACATGCAGTAGGTGGACTGGACACTTTAAACTGGTCATAGGTGTAAGTGTTCATATGTATGTGTAGTGTGGAGGAAATACTGTGACCTGGCTAACCACCGCTGGTGTAAACCTTGGCTCTACATGAGTGTCACTGTTGAACTGACATCCCAGCCCCATGTGCAAAAATGGGGAAAAGGAGTTGTTGATGGATGAATGAATTTAAATGATTCAGTTTTATAAATAAATGAGAAAAAGGTACTAATCTTGAGTATTCAGTGTACCTTGTTTACATTTCATTTTGTTTTTTTATACAAGTAAAACATTCACTTAACTGAGTTACTTAACAGTTTCAGATTTGAAAATAAATGTGAAAAAGTTATTAATCTTGAGTACTTAGTGTGCTTTGTTTACATTTCATGTTTTTTTTTTTGGTAAGAGAAGGAAATCATTCACTTTACTCATTACTATAAAGTACTTAACAGTTTCAGTTATGCCACATCACATACACAAACACACCTCTTCTTTGGTCTTTACTGACCTATTTATGCTCACCCGCATTCATTTTATTTAACTTCACTAATCCTTTGTTTACTCCTTCACGTGTTCATAAAATGTTTCTCCCCTTCCTGACTGATTAGCTATCCTTTCCTTTATTTGGACCTTGGTTTTTATTACTGTTTTTCCTGCTTTCTGCTGCTTTAATTAGTGTTGATCTCTGTCTTCCTCCTTCTGCGTGTCTTATTTATTATTTTCTAAACACTACATACCCCCCCCCCCAGCCTTTGATGTTTTCTCACATTTTGGGGGTGTCGTGTGGTCAGAAAAAAACAAGGTTTGCAAATTAACAAATCTGCTCTGTATTCACAGTAACAGAGAGATGATCTCAGGCCTTTCACAGAAGAGTGACCCCCCCCCCCAAAACATCTCCAGAAACTAAACATGTACAAGACAGTGGAGCTTGTTGAGTTTTTAACTAGAATCAACAGTAGGTGAGTGAAGAAATGTTACTATCACTAATTAACCTTTTTGCGAAATAAGAAGTGATAATGTTTCTGGAAAGTAGAAGACGGCAGATGTGATTGCTTATGCAAAAGTGGAAGTAAGGCAGTTATTGACCTGTCACTTTGAACTCTGTTGAAGGAAACTCATTGAATTACTCTGAAGAAAATTCCGTTCCACCATACAGAAACTACTGGGGCACAGGACTTAATGTAGCATGAATCTGCATCAGGAAGGTTATGCCAGGCAAACATGTAACAAAGTTCTTAGACTTGGCTATAATATTATAATTTTTTTGTGTATTTAACCTTCTTAGATATTACTAAGGCATTTCACAACACAATGGAAAATATTAATGATTAAATTAGCGTCAAGGTGAGTTTTAGGATGGTAGCTTGAGTATGCATTTGCTCAAACCTTAAGACTCAAAGGTTTATAAACATAACAATATCCAGCACTAGGCGGTGCTAGACTGGGGGCCCTATCAAGGCTGCCTGTCAGTCACAACAACATTGAAATGTTTTTGTTGCTGCTGTATAGGTTACTGCTGCACAATCATGCCCATTAAGTTCCATGATTGTGCATTAGTAAACAGACAGGAAAAAAGTTCTCACATCTTAAAATTTACTACCAATAAATTCAATTAATTTCTTGTTGCCTGTTGTGCATCTGGTTGACCTGCTGTTATGTTCACGTTACATAATGTTTCTTTGCCCTCTACCATATATTAACAGTGGAAACTAAAAGAAGGAGTAAGCAGCAGCACACAGTATTTCTTTTGTTGAAGCTGAGGGAGATACTTTTGTTTTTTTTTTTTTTTTCTGGTTTTTGCAGTAGCCCATTTATTGTAATGGTACTGCATTTGTGTAGTGGTGAAGACCATGTTGTGACCATTTGGATGTGGTAAGTAGCTGTGCAATGATGTATTCTTTTTGCCTGTGTGCATTTGTGTGTGTATGCATGTGTAAACATGAGTGTGTGTGTGTGTGTATATATATATATATATATATATATATATATATATATATATATGTGTGTGTGTGTGTGTGTGTGTATATATATATATATATATATATATATATATATATGTGTGTGTGTGTGTGTGTATATATATATATATATATATATATATATATATATATATATATATATATATATATATATATATATATATATATATATATATATATATATATATATATATATATATATATATATATATATATATATATCTATATATATATATATATCCTACACAGGCTGATGCCCTTCCCTTTTAAGACTGGTGCTTTGCTTTAAAGCTATGGATTTCTTAAAGAAGTCCTGCTCCCCAGCAATCCAGGATAGGATAAATTATATTGATAACTGCTACAATTGCCTTGGCTATATGGGTTATATCCTGCCAAGAATATAACAGCTGGACAGCTTCCAAAGCTTCACGGCACTTTGCACATGTTCAGACTGTCCTGCATCTTGAACTGAGCTGACTGAAAGGCAAGTTAAGTTTGAGTGGGAAGCCCTCCAGATCTTTACATCCATTAAAGAATATGCTGCTCTGAGGCTTTCAAGGATCAAAGTTCAGATTGTGCCGTTCCTTTGGTGTGCAGATAAAGTCCCTTTTGGGGGGGGGGGGAGGGGGGACTTCCATTTTCTTATTTGTGTTGATGTTTTGTCACTTTCCTCTTCAGGAAGTATATTTTAGATCTAGGAGTGTTGTGTTTTAATGGACTGTCTTGAGACTGTAATGTAGTTTTAAAGGCTCCCTATTACGCTGCCGCAGATGCCGGTTGTCAAATGCGTCTTTGTCGAACTGAAAAGCGCGAAAAGGCAAAATAGTAAAGCAGCTTTTCAGTGAATTCTTTCCCTGAGGAAGAAGTTGTTTGGCCGCTTTCGCTACTTTGCCTTTTCGACACTGTAGTGCTATCTCAGAGGTGTTATATTTAAGTAGGGGGGGTGTGGGGGGGCACAGCCCCCCACATCGGGAGGGGTCACCCCCTACATTATGTAATGTTTTACAGTTTTTTTTCAGAACAGCAATTTTTTCCCTGGGAAAAAAATCACTGTTCTGAGGTTTCGATTTTGTAAGCTTTTGCTTGCATGGGGTCAGTTATATGTCGCTCTTCTGAGCGTGCGATATCATATAATAGACCCATTTTAAACAGAGTGCTTATTTTTCCTGTCAGTTTAAAAGTGGTGTAAAGTAGTTGAAGACATTTTTTCACTACAGAAATCATGTTTATTTTACTCCTATTTGGCTGGCATAGTGTTTCAGAATGATTTTTACTGTGTTTTTCTGTTAAACAAGTAACTTTTGTAGACTGGTAGTGTATACTGGCACTTGCAGTGAGTCTTCCCTGGGAAAAGGCACCATTTTCAATTTGACCATTGAACAAACTACCAGTCCCACTGTCACTCGATCCTTCTTACACTCACAAAAAGATGAAGTTAAGCAAACAGCCTTTGCCACCACAATAGGCTAGCAATTTGTCTCAGCCAGAGGTGGGTGACTGTGCTATGGTCATTTATTTTACCTCAGATCACTCATCTTCTACCACGGACCCCTTTGGTGTAACACCTACAACCACTACAGACAAAGCATTAGCCACATCCTCTGCGACTGTTGGGATCCCTCAGTTTATGAGGGAGAGCCACTCTTGTCAGTCCTGGGAGAGGGAACAAAGAAGATTTTCCTGGTGTGTCAGAATGCTGTACCCATCCTTGGGGAAGCTGTTGTTGCCATTATAACATGGTTGGCCCCACTTTTCCTGTCAAAAAGAAACAAAAAAACAAGCAAGTATCTTTTTGGATAGCAGTAGTTTACTAGGCCAGGATCAGGGTTTAATTCAGGCTACTGATCCTTCTTGTAAAGTAGTTACTGGTAAAAGAATGTGGGATACCTCTTTTCCTGAAAAGATTCAAGATTCTGAATCTGAATAGGAAGATGAAGGGACAGATGCAGGGTTTTCTCCTTAATTGTCTTATTCAGACTCAGAGAGGAGATCAGTTTCTGATTCTCCCTGTGGGGTTTCTCTTTCTCTCAGACTGGTGCTAGAATGTTCCAATGTTTTCACTAGGAGAACAGTGATGTTTCTCAGTCCCTCAGAAAATACCATGATTTGTTAGAGAAGGATTTTTAGGATCTACATCCATTCCCCCCTGTTCTGTCTGGATTATAGGAAATATTTATTACTGTCTCCCTGTCCATAAAAAGGCAGATAGAACATATAGTTTTTTTTATTATTATTTTTATTGTGTTTTGTTTACTGGGAAAGTCTGACTGGGTACAATTCCCATTTTCAACGGAGGCCCAGATTGAAAAGTATTGTAAACGTATTTACAATGAACAACAATTAAAAATAAAACATTTTCAGCCTTACTTTGTTGGTAATATTGAGACAAATAGTAAAGACATGTATCATATACTTTAGAAATGATATTATTTTACATAAGTCAAAGAAATGTTAACATGCAATACCTGTAGACACAGGAGCAATGATAGTGCACATAGGTTCAGTATAAGTATATAGACATTAAGGAGGTAAGATGTCACTGATGCAGGCTCAGAAAATAGAGGAGGAAGGGTATAAGCAGAAATAATCAAGAAAAAACATAGGTAGAAAAAGTTCTGATGGGGTAGAGGTTTGAGATAACAGTAGGTAGGTAAGATGATGAGGTCAGTAAGGAGGGGTATTAGTAAGAGAAGATTAAGGGTATAAGTTAATTGGAGCAGCAGTAGTGGGGATGAAAGAGAAAGAGGTAGGGATAAGAAGGGTGAAAGTGTTAGGATGATTGATGGAGAGATTGTCAGTGGAAGAAAAACAGGAAGGTGAGTTTAGAGAGGACGGGAGCATGAGCATAGCCATGAAAATGTTAGGTATCATTTTAGGTTGTGTTTGAAATGTATGACAATGTTGTCTTATTTTAGGGTGGATGGAATGAAGTTCAAGTGCTTAGCAATATAGGTTGAGTAAAGTGTGACATCTGCACTGTTATGAGACTTGGTCCTGGTCTGGAGATATTTATTCTGTAACTGGAGATTTCCTAGGATGGAAGTCATGTTTGAAGATGTTTTGTACTGATGGGCAGGTGTCGGATTTGTGTGTTATTTTGTGGACCCTAAGGACTTGGCAGTAGGTAAGGTAATTAAGTAGTCTGAGCCAATAAGATGCTTCTGTGCTAGGCAGTGGTGTGAACAGTTTGGTAAGTTGGATGCAAACTTAGCTATTTTATTCTAGCAAACCTCAAATTTATTTTTAAGGTGGTGTTAGTCAGGATAGGTGTTGTATAGAGACGTGAAGGGAGAAGACAAGATATTACTAATGAATTCCTAAAGTAGTCAGTGAGAAAGGCTTTATTTCTGTAGAGGAAGCCCAGATTTTAGTGAGTTTTCTTGATGGCCTGAGTGATTTATTGATCATATTTTAAGTTATCATCAGTTATGAAACCAAGAAGATTTGTGATGGAAACTGTTTCACTTGTAGTATTATTTGCTGATGTGATACTGAAGGATTGTTTCTGTGCTGACAGCATTAACTTTTTTAAATTTTTTTAGCATTTAAAAGTACTTGGTAGTCATCTAGCCAGGCTTCAACTTAGGATACGGAGTTTTGGGTCATCTTGTGGAGAAGCGGTAGACTTGGTACAGAATATAGGAGTATGAGGGCCTAGAGCAGATCCCTGAGGTACACAGACAGACAGACATAAAGGGAGAGAGATCTCTTTTCCATTTTACAGCCTAGAGTCTGTTGGTGAGATGGCTGTGGAACCAGCTAAGGGATGAATGGGAGACCCCTATCAAGAATACTTCATGGAGCAGGAATTGAGTTGAAACTGTGTTAAATGCTTTTGACATGTCTAACAAAAACAATGATACAAGGTTGCCCATGTTTCTATTAGAGTTTATTATTTTGGTAAAACTGAGCAAAGCAGCAGTGATGCTTTGGTGAGGTCAGTAACCATGTTGAGTGTTGGAGAGGAGATTATTATTGTGAAGATGGGAAAGGAGTTGGGAATTAATGCATTTTTGTAATATTTTGGATAGTGGAGGTAGAATGGGTATAGGTCGGTAATTGGAGATGTCAGTGGATGTTCCACCTTTATGTAGAGGTATGATGTAGAAGTTTTTCCACATGGCATGGATGTAGTATAAATACAGGATATGCTATAGCATCTTCAGTGATTCTGAGATATTCCTCAGTGTTTTAAATTTTTGCACATTTTTTCCAGAACTGATACAACAGCTACAGCTATAGTTGAGCCTACTGCTACCAAGCACCTAGTTAATTCTAATCTTCCTCTTTCTGATAAGGATGGGAAATTTATTGATAGGTATGGAGGAAAAAGTGTATACTGCTATAACTTTGGTTTTCAGAACTTTGAATTGTCAGGCTCATATATTAAAGTTTGTTCTGACTAATTGTGTAAATATGTTGAATGTTTTATCTGCTGTTTCTTCTTGTGAGTAAAAATCTGCTTTGAATACCTTAGTTTCTTCTGTTGTACAGGTCACTAATCATTGTTTTTCAGTGTGTGTGTGTGTGTGTGTGTGTGTGTGTGTGTGTGTGTGTGTGTGTGTGTGTGTGTCTGAGAGACTCTGTTGATACTTCCTCCAGGGCTATGGTCACTGGTACTGTTTTAAGCAGGGTATGCATGGCTGCGTTTTCAGAATCTCCCTGCTGCAGAAGTGATCAAAAATGTGTGAAAGGGGCAAGCTGATCTAGGGAATCGCTAAGATTTTTCAACCCTCCTTTTTCAAATTTTCTAAGGGATTTTCTATCTCATCATCCAATTTTGGCAAAAGGCAGAATAAACAGTCTCAGCAAAATAAAGGCAAGCCGACATATAGCAAGGGGGTTTCAAAAAGAAGCATTCATCCTCTCAAAGCCAATGACACTTTAACAAGTCTCAATGACTATTCAAAAGATCCTATGTCACCCTGCCATGATGGTCCCTTTTTTCATCCAGAAAATCTGCATCTCCATTTTTGTTTTGCCAACAGTTAGTTTCAGACAAACTGGTTTTGAAATTCATTCATCAAGGTTACAGATGACATTGTGAGGAAATTTCTCCTTTCCAGGAGACATTCCTCATCCTCCATCTCAGCCCTTTTTGTTTCCACTGGTTCTTTATTATGTGCTGTCTCGAGAACTGATAAAAGCAGTTCCTACTTTTTTATTCAAGGATATTCCTAGTACCAAAGAAAGAAATAAAATACTTGGGAGACCAGTTCTGGATATTTCTTTCCTAAACCTGTTGCATATCTCCCAAATTCAAAATGATGTCACTTCACAACCTGTTACCTCTTCTTCCTCTTTCAAGTTTCCCAGTAATACAAGACTTAAAAGATGCTTATCACACATCCCTATTCATCCAATCTTCAGATGTTTCTTAATGTTTTCTTTGTCTGGATCACATTATCAGTTCTCTGCTCTACCCTTTGGACTATCCACTGCACCAAGAGTGTTTAAAAAGTGTCTAGCTCATTGCAGGCTACAGGGTATCCACATTTTTCCATATTAATTTAGACTACTTGCTTATCTTTGCAGAGTCTTTTTCAAAATGTCAGGAATCTGTCTCTTAGGTGAGATCTCTTACATAAGCTGGGATTTGAAGAGAACATTAAAAAGTATTTCTTGACTCCCTCACACAGAATTGTGTTCCTGAAATGTCAACTAGATACCTCAGTTTGAAGAGTATTTCTTCCACAGGAAAAAATAGATCTATATTTAGAAATATTTCTAAGGTTTTCCACTCGGACTTCTGTCACTGTGAAAGAATAACTCAGGATTTTAGGTCTCATGGCATCTTTATGATACCCCTGGCAAGCCTTCACATGAGAAAGATACAGCGGTATCTGAAATCTCTTGGTCCCAGTACCAGCACCCTTTATCTTTTCAAATCCAAATGCTGGAGTTTATCAGAAGAGAAATCACTTGATGGAGATAGCAAAATATCCCTAAATCCAGGACCCCACTTTTTCCTTCCTGCTACAAAGCAGTCAGTCACCACAGATGCCACATACTTTGCTTGGGGAGCAGTTTCAGGAGGGATAAAAGTACAAGGGGCATGTTGTCTATGGTACTGCCTAGTAATTTAGCATGAGTTGCAATTTCTATGTTTGTCTTGTTCTTGAAGTATATGTAAAATCCTGTGGGATTGGCTTATCTGAGAATAGCATAAGCTTAGTTTTCTTTGCATTAAGTAGAAGTTGTGCTTTGGTTAACCAGGTTTCAATTGATGTAAAGGCATTTTGTGTTAAGGTTTGTAGATTGTGGATATTGTTAGAGGATGTGATGATGGTGAAGTTGTCTGCATACTGGACAAGTGTAATTTGAAGAGAGGCAGTGTGTTGTTTATTTATGCAAATATTGAAGGGCAGTAGCCCCAAAATGAACCCTTAGGGACTCCTGTTTTATTGACTAGGTATTCAGATATGCTACCTTGCCATCTAACAATTTACTGCCTATCTGCTAAATAAATTGAGAACCATATTAGAGTGGATTGAGAGCATCCAATTGTTGCTAGTTGTTGAAGTAACGGGATGAGACAATGTGTCAGAAGCCTTTCATAGTTCTAACAGAAGTACTGATGTTATTTGGTCAGAGTCAAGGACTTTTTTCACAGTGTCCATGAAGGAAAGGATGGCAGTGGTGTTACTGTGTGCTGGAAGGAAGCTGTGTTGAGTTGCAGTAAGGAGGTTGCTAGATGTTTCATAAGTTGTGTGTGAATACATTCCTCTAAAAGTTTAGATAGAGGGGAGAGAACAGGTATGTGTTGGTAGTAGAGAGTTTGTGAGTATTACCACCTTTTTGCAGAGAAGTTATGATGGATTTCTTCCATAAACTTGGAAAATTGGATTCTTTGATAGATCTATTAATGAGGATACTAACAGGGTAAGATACTGCATCTCCTGCAAGTTTTAGGTACTCTGAGGGAAGGTTGTCAGCAGATAATGAGCAAGGTTTCAGTTGTTTAAGAAGTTTGTGCACAAGTGAGGTGGGAACAGTATTAAGAGAGAAAGAACTGGTTGTGGGGGGGTTAGTTTGAGCTAGGTGTAATGGGTCTACATTATCAGAGGTGGAGGAGAGATTGTTAAATGATGGCTGATGTATAAGGCTGAGTATACTATCAGTAAAGTGGGAGTTGAAAAGATAGGCTATTTCATCTGGGTCTGGAGAGGTGGTTATGGGGGGTTCCAGGGTTATGGAGTGAGGAGATAGAGTTCCAGAATTTCTGTGGATAGTTTGCTTGGTTAATTAATTGCTGTGAGAAGTAGTTTCTTTAATCTGCAATTACTTTTTTTTGCTAAATGTCTTAGTTGTTTGTATTTGAGATGGGTGGTTTGTTTTCTATTTTTGTGCCATTCCTTCCAGGAACAGTCTCTAGAGAGTAATAGATGTTTGGTGGCTTTTGATAACCAGGGTGCATAATTTTGCTTAGCTCTCTTGATTCGGGTGGTAGCTAGACTGTTAAGGGTATCTAAGAAAACTCTGATAAAGTGGATCACAGTTTCTTCCAGAGGTAATATTTTTAGAGGGGTTCAGTTGATGGATTTTAGCATATTATTGAAAATGTGTTGATTGAAATTAGCTAGATTTCCAGGTGTTTTGTATTGTGTGGGATTTTTTTATCATGGGTTAGGGCTCTATAGCTGTATACTGGTAAGTGATCATAGGTTCATAGGTAGGTACTAGGCTATCGGCCCAAGGGCCTACATAAGCCTAGCCAACAAGATTCCCTGGCTTACGCCACCCAAGAAAGTTATTTTCCTGTGCCACTGTCGAGCAGACACAGAAGTGATACCCAGGGAGTATTTCCTATTTCCCATCCACTCATCAAGATTTTTCTTGAAGAGTGCTAATGAATAACTTTGCTTGACATAGATGGGTAGCCTTTTCCAGAGCATGGGAAGTCTCTGGGACAGGAATCCATCCCTCCAGTATGTCCTGTTTATTGTGGTGACAAGGTTTAGGTCCCTAGAGCGTGCAGCTTGGAGGGATTGGGATTTCGTTAGGTGTAGCATGTCCAACAGCTCTGGGTTTGACATAGCTTTATATGTTAGGCAGAGATCACCTCAGAGTAGGTGATATGCTAGGGAGTAAAGCTGGAGTTTTCTGAGACGGTCAGTGTAGGGCATTTGTTTGAGGCCAGTAATCCTCTTTGTGAGGTACTTCTGTGGCCTTTCCAGCTGCTGCAGATGTCTTGTGAGGTACATTCCAAAAGTGGCGTTGTACTCTATAATGGGTCTAATGAGTGTCGAGTAGAGGGGAACAATGACCTCTTTTTTCCTGGATGAGAACCCTTTCATGATGAGGTGTGCCATGTTGAAGGATTTCCTGACTACTGTGGCGATGTGACTATCAAAGGAGAGACTAATGTCCACCTGGGTCCCAAGGTCTCTTATCACACATTCAGTGTTAAGTAGATTGCTGCCCATGTTGTAGTTCATGGGTACAGAGTTTTTACCAAAGGGGATGACACTGCACTTTTTGGCATTGAGCTTGCGGCCATGGCTCTGACACCAGGCATCTGTCTCAGCGAGGCCCATCTGTAGGATGTCCACATCATTTGGGGACTTGACTATGGCTCCTAGTTTGCAGTCATCTGTGAACTTCATTAGCCAGAGGCCTTCTGTATTAGCCTGTACTTCAGAAAAGTAGATACCAAACAGGAGAGGTCCCAGGACGGAACCCTGTGGAACTCCACTTGTCACTGCGTTGAGGTCAGATTTGGAGTCTGCAACTTTTACAGTGTGAGTTCTGTCAGTGAGCCAGTTGGCAGCCCATCTTTTGATGTAGGGATTTATACCTAGTTTAGTGAGTTTAGCTATATAATTCCAGAATGGGGGATGGTGCCGAAAGCCTTGGCGAGGTCAAGATAGGCTGTGTGAACCACCTTACCCTCATCTACGGCTTTGGTGACTGCCTCAAAGAAGTTGATCAGGTTCAGGAGGCATGGTCTGTCTTTCACAAACCCGAACTGGGTGGGATCCCGAGTTTGGAGGTTACCAATGTCTTTGTTTATGAATTCCATGATGATACGCTCCATGGCCTTGCAGACCAGGCTCGTCAGGCTAATAGGTCGATAGTTTCCGGGATCAGTGGTGGCTCCCCCTTTGTGGAGTGGGATAACTGTTGATGTACGCCATTCAGTGGGCACAAAGCCTGATGCAAGGCTATTATTGAACATGGTGCTTAAGTGGGGAGCCAGTTCGTTCTGAAGTTCATGTAAAAAGCAATCTGGGATGTTGTCCGGTCCCATGGATGCTGTGTTTTTGGCTTTAGAGAGTGCAGCTTTTACCTGCGTAGTTGTGATTACAGGGACTATGCATTCTTCCTGTATAGATATGGGCCCTTTAGGGGGTGAGGGTGGGGTTAAAGTTAGCACTGAACCTGTCTGCCAGGATGTTGGCAATATCAGTTGGTTCTGTAATTTTCGTGCCATTGTGCTGTAACTCAGAACTGATCTGGGTGTTGCCACAGAGATTTTTGACATAGCTATAGAATGCTTTGTGGTTGTCCTTAGAATTAGTGGCAATTTTGTTTTCATAGCTAGCTTTGGAGGATCTTATAAGGGATCTCAGCTCCTCCACTCATGGGATTTTACTCTCTTTTGCAACAGTTTCTTCCTTCTGTTGTACAGTTTGTTTATGGTGGGGGACCACCAGATTGGCTTCCTGGTTTTGGAGGATAGCTTCTTGGTTCTGTTTGGGATAGCACGATCCATGCACTCGTGTATGTGCTTATAGAGTGCATTTGTGTAGGATTCAGCAGTTGTAACTGTATTGTCCATCTGCATGGGTGTCATGAAGTTCACCACTTCTATCTTAAGAAGCTTGAAGTTGGCTTTGGAGAAATTTTTTACCATGGTTTCCTTAATAGGGGGTGGGAGCGGGATGTGGATATCAAGGATCATTAGCTTATGGTCGGATTGGACCAATGAGGAGTTGACTTCAGGTGTGGAACACCTGTCACTCATGCTGATAATGACTAGGTCTAGGATATTGTTGCCCCTGGTGGGGGTGTGGATAAGTTGATCCAGGGCATTGGAGTTTATGAATTCCAGAAAGCATTGAGCTAAGGAGTTGGTACACGAGTAGTTTTCCCAGTTAATGGTGGGGTAGTTGAAGTCGCCCATTATTAGGGTGTTTGCTTGAACCCTAATATTTTCCAGTACATCAAGAAAAGAGGAGTGGGAATCCTGGGGCATGGTGGGGGATCTGTAGCAAGCTACAATTTGGATTGCAGTTTTGCCCAGAGTTAGTTGCACTTGGATAACCTCGGATGCATTATGCTGAGCAACTAGCTTGGAGGTGTGGATATCCTTAATGAATATGGACACACCTCCGCCTTTGGTGTATCGGTCTAGGTTACATAGCCGAAAAGTGTGGTATGAGTTCTAGCCTGGTAGTGCAGGTGTGCTCTCTGGAGCCTTGAACCAGGTCTCAGTCACTGCACAGATGTAGATGTTCTCCATTTTAAGGAGTGCCTCGAGTGAGTGTATTTTGAGATTTAGACTTCTAGCATTGAGTAGCATTACCCTCAGTTTTTGCTTGCCTGTTCCTGTTACGGTGGTGAATTTGTCATTTGAACCTTGCCTAAAAAAGGCACTATAGGGGCAGCAAGATCCTTAGCCAGTATCTGGAATCCCAGGGGCGACAGGTGCAGGCCATCTGTGGCAAAGCATCGTGGTCTGTCGACCATGTCATCCCAAGCAGACAGATACTGGATCCCCTTAGAATGACACCAGAAGCTTAGCCAATTGTTGAAGTCAATCATTTTTGTCCTTGTACTGCGGTATCATTCTGGGCGATGGCAGAATGCTACTCAGGACTATGGTCATACCTGCCTGGGGTACAAGATCGGGGAGCTCTTCCATGTCTCTTTTCATGTAGTCCAGGGAGGTATGTCTCAGGTCATTCACACCAACATGGACAATGACAAAGTCATATTTGTACTTGTTGTGGAGTGACCTGAGTGCATGGGTTATGTGGCGGATCCTGGCACCTGACAGGCAGCTGACAATAACCTTCTCCTTGTTTAGCCTGGTGAGTGGGGACATCAGTGTGCCTGACTATAGAGTCACCTATGACTAGTGTGTTAGATACGTTGTTTTGTCATATTGGCTGTGGTTGAGTGGCACACTGAGTCTGTAGGCTGTGTGTCATTTGGGTTGTGTTGGGGGATGGAGGTTGCTTGCGTTTCTGCTTTGGAGGTCTCTGTTGCTTAGACAGATTATTATTGAGAGTCTTCGCGAATGTTTTTGTGTTACTATGTGTGGATTTTGGTGGTGCAGATTTAGTGCGACTATGTGATGAGTGTGGTGTGGTGCAAATGTTTACCTTCTCCTCATGACTGTCAAGTTCAGTCTTGGTTGGAGAGAGCTTTACCTCCAGTTTGGCTAGATAAGTGCATCTCTCACAGGTTATAGTGTTGGGTGGTAAGAGGAGAGAGGGTTGTCTGTGTACATGAGGCAGTTTCTACATTGCCTCAAGATGCCCAGATTCATCAGATAGACAGGAGAGAACACTGGGAGCTGTCCCTTGGACATGCCTGAATAAAAAAATATTTTCCTCTAGATAAGTGAGGAAAGAGAGTACAAAAACTGTTTTCCTCTAGGTAATGAGGAAGATTGAGTGCTATCGTAATTATTAGCTTATTTAGTGCTTACAAGTTCTGAACAAGTGTTGAGCAGGAATAAGCAAATTTAAGTGCTAAAACTAAGAATCTGTATCTGCACTAGACGAGATACAGGACAGAAACAAGTGCAAATGCAGGCTTTCAAATCAGAAAGTTGAGAGAGAGAGATGGAAGAGATTGCCCAAACGGCCAATAACTGCAATTTCTGGGCCAGAACCACTCCTTATGTGGTAGACAGGTTACCTAGTGCTTACCACTCCCACTGATAAGCTAGATGGCTTCCCTCCAACACAGAAAGGCTTGGGGGGCTCAGAAGCTTACATACAGTCCTGGATACAGCAAATCTGTATCTGGAACACTAGTTTTACAGAAAAGTAGCTAAAACAGTAGTAAAAACAATTCACATGCAGTGCAAGCTAGCACACTTGAGTATGTAGCAATATTAGACCAAGCACAGTTTAAAAATGCAGTTAAATTAAAAAGGACTAAAAGCAAGTGCATAAAGAGTTTATTAGGTAGAATGTGGTAAAGAGATGGGACTGGGGGAGTGTCCCAGATCAAATCTACAGTGGGGCGGGCAACTGCAAAAGCCACCAAATTTAAACTACAAGCCAGAAATAGAGAGAGTGGGTGGGACAAAACAGTTTCAACAGAGATCTAAGCAACAATTAACAGTACAAACTCTAAAACCAAAAAAGTATACTCAGCTCTGTATATTTGCAGATAGATTGCAAGACAGTCTCTCAGAACACAGGTTCCAGCAATTAAATGCAGGCTGTTACTAACAGTAATACATTAGTATCAGCTATGATATTGGGCAGGGTGCAGGAATCTTTGTATTTATGAGGGTCTGTGACTAGGATCCAGTCTGTGGTTGAGTTTTGCTGGCTATTATGTGTTTGTATGGGGCTGGTATTAAGTTGGGTATACCCATGCAGGTTGATACTATGTAATGGGGAGTCAGAGATAAAGTAATTCCAGTTAATATTAGTATCACCTACGATAATGGTTTCATTGGTTACATTTTTGGTAGTTCAAGCAAGAAGGTCTTCTAATATAGGGATCTTCTGACCTGGTGGGATGTACAGCACTGTGATTGTTAGTTGATTGCAGTTTTTTATTTGTAGGGTTACTATGAGAAGATCTGCATTCTGGAAGGATGGTATACATTTTAAGATGGGGGTTATTGTTAAGTGGTTATGGTAGAGTAAAGCTGCACCTCCACCTTTTTTATTTGTTCTTTTGGCTCTTAGAATGTTACAGCCTGGAGGAATGATTTCAGTATCTAGAATATGAGGTTTAAGCCAGGTTTCGGTTATGGCTACTATATTGGGAGAGTATTGTGAGAGCCATGCATGAAATTCAGTAATTTTGTTTCATATACTATATGTGCTTACTGTGATAAGTAGAAGATATTTTGTTGAGGAAGATTTGAAAGAGGTAACTGGGAGAATAGGTCCAGAATTAGGATGGGTGTTTCCCCATTTGGATAGTTTTAGCAGAAGATTTAAGAGCAGTGGAAGGTAGTTGTATTTGCTGGTATACCTATGTATTGCATGGATTACTAGTCTCTGCTTGGAGGGGTAGGGAAGGATTTGGATTTCTTTGTATACTATATGTATGTTTAGTTGAAAAGGGAGGATGATATATTGGAAAAGGTATCAGAGTGGGTTTGTGGAAGAAGGGAAAGAGTTGGCGTTTTTCTGTGAAATGGAAGTGCATGAGATGGTGATGTAGCTTGGGTTGGGATACATAGTAATATAGAGAGACATGTAGGAGAGAAGTTGATGTTTAAGGAACTTGACATGGTTCTGAAATTCAGGGTTTAAGTAGAAGGGAAGAAGTTAAGTGATGAAAAGTCAGGTGGGGGGATAGTTAGTAGGATGGGTTGGTAATGATAAAGTGTGGTAGCATGTGGAGTTGATTGGCTAATGAGTTGGGGGAAGGGAACAGTGTATGGCTTGGTGTTAATTTGCTAACTGTTTCTGGGGGAGGAGTCTAGTGAAGTACAAGAGTATGGAAAGAGGGGGTGGGTGGGAATGGGAGTTGGGTAGGGGAGTGGAATGAGCTTGAGTGTAGCGAGGGCAAACGGAGTGGTTAGAGCCAAAGAAACTGCTAGCAAGTGACTGAAAAAAAACAATTAAAGAAGACCCTCCCAGATCTTTAAGTAGATAAAACTATAGTCTAAGGAGGAGAATTTAAATTCTAACTACAGCTAGTCAGTAGGTGACATGGTCATTATAATAAGTAAAGAGAATAATATAATGCAGCTAGTCTCACTAGCCATAGCTGTAACTCAACTGATAGTTAATGGAATAGTTAATAGTTTTTGGAATGCCTGCTCACACGCTGGGGTCCACGCAACCTTATCTGGCCTGTTTTTCCTCATCAAGTCTGCAAGAAGAGCACCATGTTACTATAATTGGGAACACATTTTTATAGTACCTCACTGTCTCGAAGAATGCCATCACTTGCTTTTTGGTAACAGGGGCAGTCCATGCATGAATACTTTCCACTTTGGCAGGTTCTGGCCTGATCTTACCACTCCCCACTCTGTGTCCCAGGTAGGAGACCTGTGCCATACCCCCGATACGTACTGGAATTAGCGGTCAACCCTTCCCTTTGCAGTTTGCCAAGGATCTCTCTAACATGCTGAAGGTGCTATTGCCAGGAATGGCTGTAGATGGGAATATCATCCAGGTAAGCAAAGGCATAATCTCCTGCTGCTGTTAAGATATGATATACCAGCGTCTGGAAGGTCACTGGGGAATTTTTCATCCCAAAGGAAATCTTTGTGAACTTGTATAGTCTGAAAGGAGTTACAAAGGCTGACCTTACTGTAGTGGTGGGAGTCAAGTGCACCTGCCAGTAGCCCTTGGTCAGATCTATAGTGGTCAGATAGTTTAGTTAGCCCCACCCAGCTGCTCTAAGGCTTCATCTGTGCTAGGCATGGGATAAGCATCTGATTCTGTGTGACTGTTTAGTTTTCTGTAGTCCACACACAACCTGGTGCTGCCATCCTTCTTTGGTACCAGCACCACTGGGGATGCCCAGGGACTGCTAGACTCCTCATTTACTCCTAGTTCCAATATTTCCTGTATCTTCTTCCTCAGACTCTGTCTGACTTACTCAGACATCCTGTAAGGGGCCTGCTTGATAGGTCTTTGGGGTCCTGTATCCACATGGTGCTGTACTAAGTGGGTGTAACCCGGTTTCCCAGTGATCATGTCCCCACACTCCTGTAACACTGCTTGGAATTCTCAAACCTGGGTAGGGGATAGCTGCTGGGACATTACTACACGTTCCACTGAGGTTTCAGTTCAAGCCACACTGAGAAGATCAGTCAACAGATCCCTGTCAAGACTCCTCCTGCTACCCACTGCAAATACTCAGCACAGGGGCCTCCCTATCATGTTAAGTCTTCATCATGTTAACATGGTACATTTTGTGCCCCTGCCTCCTGCCTAGCAGTTTTACCATGTAATTAACATCACTGACCTTCCTTACCATTTTGAAGAGTCCTTCCTAAGCTGCTTGCACCTTATTGTGTCTGACAGGAATGAACACCATAACCTGCTGTTCGACAGCACACTTTCAGGCTCAAGCATTCCTGTCATATCAGACATTTTTCTGCTATTGAGCTCCTGCCAGGTTCTCCTGGGGGAAGTCCATGAGCTCCCTAAGCCGTGTACTGAGGTTTACAATATATGCCACAACAGATCCTTGTGGGATTCACACTAACCCTCCCACTTATCACAAATCAAGTCAGAGGGCCCCCTCGCCCTATACCCATACAGCAACTTAAAGGGTGAATAACCTGTGGATTTCTGGGGTACCTCTCTGTATGCAAACAGCAGATGGGGCAAATATTTGTCCCACTCTCTCTCTTAAACTGGTCTGCAAATGCCCTTAGCATGGTCTTCAGTGTAGAGTTTAACCTCTCCATAAGGCCATTAGACTGGGAGTGGTAGGCAGTAGTCTTTAGGTGCTTCACCCCACAGTGCTTCCACAGACGAGCCAGCATGTCTGACATGAAACTGGCACATCTGTCAGTCAGTATTTCTCTCAGGAAATCTACCCTGCTGAAAATATGTAACAAAGCATTTGCCAATTGCTCTGCCTCGATGGAGGACAGAGCCACCACCTCATGGTATCTAGTAGCATAATCTACTACCACTAGGATATATTTCTTCCCTGTGGAACTTGGGGTACTCAGAGGATCCACAATATCCATAGCTACCCTCTGAAATGGCTCCTCAATCACAGGCAAAGGCATCAAAGGAGCTTTGACCTTGTCTCCTGCCTTGCCTACTTTTTGGCACTGCTCACAGGTTCTGCAATACCCTTTTACATCTCTTACAATCCCAGGCCAATAACAGTTCTGGCTAATATGTCTGTTAGTACGCTTTATGCCCATATGAACTGCAAAAGGAATGTTACGGGCTATGCCTAGAAGTGTCAAATGGTAGGCTCTGGGGACTAACAACTGCTGCATTACCTCACCCTCTAGCCCTCCCCTCAGGGGTCCACTGTCTATACAGTAACCCTTTGTTCCACTATACAGACTCCCCTTTTCCTTGAGAATCAAGTGTCTCCTTAGCTACCTTCCTTAAGCCTCGTAATTTGTGGACCGAAAGCTGAGCCTGTCTCAACTCCATCTTTGTGATCATTCCCATCTCCCCTTCCACAGGAAGTCTGGTATCTTCTGACAGCTGTGCCTCACAGTCAGCCTAGGTAGTACCACTCACCTCTTCCCTTGCAGTCACCCTGTCCAAAGGAATATCAGTATCTATCAGCAGCTGTGGCTCACCTTCAGGCTCACTGCTGCAGGGTAGCTCCCTCCCTGAAATAGCCACATCACCAGACCCTGCTTCAAGTTTGGGTTCTGCCTGAGTCTCCACCAGGCTACCAGACCCACATGCCTGTCTCCACACCTGACTGCATGCATCTGCATGCACACAGGGTACTACAATGTCAAAGTCATTCCTTATCTGGACATCTGCAGGGATATCCTCAGACACCTACTTACTTGCTTCCTTTTCTACCTTCCCAGTCAAGGTGAAACCTGGCCAAAGTTATTTGTAATGGGGTCCCTCCTAAAGATCTAACTGGAGTGGACTGCCCAAGCAAATACTGCTCCTGTTTAACCACTGTAGTAGGGCTTTACCGAATATTCCCTTTGTATTCATTTCGGTTCCGAATAGCAGGCCGAATAGTCTATTTGTATTTGGCCGAATAGTGGCGCTCAGACTGAATACGAATAGTGGTGACATGTCCGCGTATCTCTGTATACACAGTCCTGTACCTGAGTAAGCTCACTGGTGCAACCAGTCTGTAGCTGTAGTGGCAGCATGGTCTGTGTTAACTGGTGGGCCTAATGTTGTACCGGTAAGATTTGACCTACCTTAACATGGAATCAATGGGATGCTGTGTAAAAAAAAAAAAAAGCTGTGGTGGAATGTATTGAAGGGAAGTAGCTGGCATCATGTTAGATCTTTTATGCCTGTGCATACTAGGCTGTGGTTGCGCCAGTGAGCTTATTGACATACAGGACAGTCATCAGCATATTATTGACACTGTGTTACCTTGTAGCTTATTTTTGTATGATTGTATTATAGCTGTAGCCTAAGCTAGTTTACATTTGAGTAGTACACTGATGGATAATCGAAGTCCAATTTGGAATTATTTCAAGATATGTGATGATGAAACGAAAGCAATGTGCCAGTTGTGCAAAGCAGTCATCTCTCACGGAGGTGGATCAGCAAAGTCATTTACATCTCCACTAAATAATCATTTATCCTATAAGCATCCTGAGGAATGCAAAGAAGTCATTTTCAAGAAGACAGCAGCAACAGCAAGAGGGATGTCTGACACTCAGCAAACTGGCAAGGTTCAGCAAACACTGAATGACATGATTGGCAAGAAAAAAACATGGTACATTCATAGTCCTGAAGTTAACAAAATACATCATGCCATCGTAAACATGATTGCCATTGATATCCAACCATACTCAATTGTTGATGATAGAGGCTTTAAAGAATTGATTGGTGTACTTGAGCCTAGATACGTGCTACCAATACTTCACTGAAAAAAAATCATACCAGAGATGTACAACACAGTGTGGGGCCATGTCCCGACTGCTATCAGTGAAGCATGATTTCAGTGTCAGACACATGGATGGCACAGACAGAATCTTTCATGAGCTTAACTGCATATTGGATTGATGACACACTTACACGCAGATTTGCCGTGCTTCCTTGTCAGAAATTGATGGACAGCACACTGGGTGTCAACTACCTGATGCTCTACTTGACATGATTAATTGCTGGAATATTGACAAAGAATGCTTCCACTTGGTCTTACGTGATGGAGGTGCCAACATGGTCAAAGCATTATGAATGCAGATTTGCCCAGTGTCAGTTGATTTGCCCACACTCTGCAGCTGGCTCTGAATGATGCAAAGTCTGACACATCCATCTGTTTCTGACTTGATAACCTTGTCACAGAAGATAGTGGGACATTTTCAACACTCTTCAAGCACTACCTCACACCTTCACGCCATCCAAGAAGAACTCAATGTACCAAACATCAGCTTCAGCAGGACGTTGTCACCAGGTGGAATTCAACAGATGTTGGATCGGTTTTTGGAGCAAAAGAAAGCTGCATCTGTGTACGTTGTTGAATGTGATGACAAATCCAGCAAGTTGCTGTCCCTGACAACAAACCAGTGGGCTTTAGCAGCAAGAACTGTTGCAATTCTTAGACTGTTTGAACAACTAGCGCATAAACTAAGCTGCAACTATGCTTGTTTTTTAATGATCCTACCAGCTGTTCAGGCTGTCTTGTTGTAGCTGCCGAAAGACATAGCTGATAATGGAATCAAAAAGTCAGTGAACTGATAACATCCTTAACAAGGAGATTTTCCGACTTGTATGAAAATGGCATTTACACAGTTTCTGCCATCTTAGATCCACTCTTCAAGCTGCATTTCTTGACACCTCTGCAACAGGTAAAAGCCAAAACAGACATTGTTACTGCAACATTACTGTGTCAGTCAATGTCAATTCAGCCTACAAATCAACCATCTCACAAAGACAGCAGCAGAAGACTTTTGGCTATCTTGGGATCAGTTGCAGCCTGTTCAGGCACTAAACAGTGATAATTCTGTCTCCATAGAAACAGAACTGAGCAATTTTCTGACAGAGCCCCGTGTTCTGAGAGACACCGACCCAGTGAATTGGTGGAAAATGAACATGTTCAGATTTCCAACATTGTGTCATACAGCTAAGCGCTACCTTATTGCATTACCTACAAGTGTGCCAAGTGAATGTCTTTTTAGTACGGCTGGTGATACCTTCAGTGAAACAAGAAACTGTCTTAATGCTGACAACATGGAACGATTGGTGTTTTTGAAAGCTAATGCAGTATTCCTGTGTTAAATGTACATCAGTAAAAAGTTTGACAGCTATTTGGTAACATCAGTAAAAAACTTTGACAGCTACTTGGTAACATCAGTAAAAAGGTTTGACAGCTATTTGGTCATGGCTCCATTGTGGATTTTTAGTTTTGTGGTGAGGTAAATGTATGTATATGATTATGTCAATAACAATTTCTTACTTTTAGCACTCGTAGTGCACAGACAGCAACACAGCACAGCACAGTTTGCAAAACTTGACTTGCTGTTTAACTATTTTGTTTATTGCTTAGTTTTAGTGCTTAGTTTACCTCATGACTTGACTAAAACAACTATTCGTATTCGACTGAATAGTTGGTGCAACTATTTGTGTTCGACCCAATACTGTTAACTCCATATTTGGTACAGCCCTACACTGTAGGCTTCACAACAGCTATGTCAAAGGCTATGTCTCTGTTGGCAGTGACCTGTTTTCCATCCACTAAAATAGGATATAAACTCCGGTGATAGTTTGGTACCCATGTTGTCTCCAGAGAACTTACCACCAGCACACTGTTATTCCCACTTGCTGGCTGCCTCACCTTTTGTTACTCATCTTGCTTCAGTGGACATTTGTATGCTACATGGCACCACTGGTTACATTTAAAATATCTAAACCCTAATCCTGGCCATGTATCTGAACTAGTGGCGTCCCCTTTTATTGCTGAATTCTGTTGGGGTGGTTTAGGCTGCCTACCATGTGTTCCCTTATATACATTTGCAACACTGGGTATCCCCTTCTTGTGTAGTGGTGCCCTGCTTGCTAAGTAGAGATTTCTCCCCAGTTTATCTGCAGAGTTACACTCCCATTCTGCCAACCAGATTCTCATGTCCTCAGGCAAAGTGCTAAGGGCTTGTTTCCTCACCAAAAGGTCTGCCAGCCTTTTAGAACTGGTGACCTGACACCCACTCACCCACATATCAAAATAATTGCTTAGCTCAGGAATATAATCTCACACCCTTTCATCTGCCCTATGTCTATGCTCACAACATTTTTTTGTGTAAGCTTCAGGGGTTAACTTAAAACATTCCAATAAACATTTTTAACCTTGTAATAATTTAAACAATCAGTATCAGACAATTTAGAAACAGTGGTTACAGCTTTACCATGGAGTAAGGGGGTCAGGAACCATACCAGAGCCCTTGGTCAACATCATACTGTTTACAAACTCTTTCAAGTATATGAATAAAACTATCAAAATTATCACCTTCTGTATACTGTGGAAGGAATTTACTGACCTTTGTTGTTTCTGGGGTTTGGTTATTCCCTTCCCCATTACCTCCATGTTCCTGTAGAAGGGTCAGCATGTCTCTCTCATGTTGACTCTGTTTCTCATTTTCTTTGGCCTCCAAATGCTGCAGTCTCACTGCTGATTCCACTTCCATAAGTTTTGCCTCCAGTTCAAATCCAACTCCAGATGGGTTTTTAAGTCCTATGAGGAAAAGTTGAACTGTCCTCTTTCTGAGGGATGCTCATCCCCATCACCAAACTGGTTATCTTCCTGGTTGCTGTTCTATGCTGCAGCTGTGACTTTCATTGAAATCACTTCTTTAGTCAGGTTGGCATTCACCAGTCCTTTGGATTTGCACACCTTAGCCAACTGGTTCACTGTCAGCTTGCCATAATCCTTTGCTGACATCTTTGCCTGCTTTCTCTGACTAAACTAAACTAACAAAAATAAATAAAACTGTTGTGAAAATGAAACTCTGTATGTTTTCCTTGTGGCTACTGAGAGTGCACACAACTTTAATGACAACTGCTTACCAATATGTGATGTCCCTCCTCTGGGCCAGTGATCAAGGAGCCTTAGTCCTCACCACTGATACTGGTGGGGAACATATACTGTGAGAAAAATAGACACACACAGTATTTTCAGATGCAACCCTCTGCAGCAAGTACAGTTTTCCTTAAGAGCACACAGGGAATGCACACTTCAGTCATGTGGCTGGGCTTTCTCTCCAGACCCCATATAAGACTTCCCACTGACCACTACAGAGCTAACTTCTTAGCCAGGTGTTCCAAGCCAAGTCCTACACCACCCCTTCTGTGAAATCAATGCTGTCAGTATCCCTGTTCAAAGTAGCTGTCACGCACACACTCTTTGAGATTTGATTTTCATAGACACACACACACACACACACACACACACACACACACACACACACACACACACACACACACACACACACACACACACACACACACACACACACACGCACACATACGCACACACACGCACACACGCACACACACACACACACACACCTGGGAAAGGCTGGCACATCTTACCTGCTCCGCCACCTCCACCCAGACTGTAAGTCAGATTCCCTGTCACCAGAACACCAGAAGCCAGCTACTTTAAGGCTCTTACAAGGTTATCCAATTACACTTAGTAAAATTAATATTTATACAAATGGTAGTGTTTATCGAAGCAGCATGACTTCAAGAATGTGGAGTCATAGTACTACTAAATGAATGCATGTACTCTCAAAGGTTAAATATTTTCTAAAAGACCATCCACAATGAAAGGTTTAGATATATTTAATAATAAAAACATAAAAATACTGAATATCTATTTGCAATAAACACCAGAGTTTCAAGTACATGAAATATAAAAAGCATCAGATATGAAAAGACTTGGACAGATACAGAAAAAAACAACATTTCTTTAATCTTACTATATTTTTCCTAACTGACTGAGGAATTACTGTTCCCTGACTGAAGAATTACTGTTCCCTAGTTATTTACTAAAGCAAGGCAAGATGAAAGTGGATGAGTTTCTCTTATCAGGTCCAAAAACAGCATTCCCTTATCACATTTCCCACTAGTATTCAAATACAATTAAAGCGCTGGCTACAGAATGACATCACATCTGGTCAACTGACTGGTTCCCACACTACTCCCTCAATAGAGTCAGGATCTGGCACTGATGTATCAGAATACACACATAGAACTTTAGCTAAGGTTTATTACAGCATCTGAAAACTGTAAAACAATTCCAACACTTCCACCCTTCCTGCAGAGACTAGCAAGCTATTCTCTAATAGACCTGTGAAATAAAATCTTTATTGCCTAAACCAAGTCATTTAATTTCAGGCTATTTCTCTTAAGGTTTGCTGGGCTGAGGTTAATTCCATCCCTTCGAGTATCCTCTGTTAAATATATATACATTTCATCAGTTACAGCAATACAGTCTGACATACATGTATATTTCTTTTTCTGTCCAGCAGGAGCCACTGTTGGTACATTTTTTTAACACAAGCAACTTTACAAATCCATTTTTAATGCAAGCATCTCTACAAATCACTTTGATATTCAAATGACATATAATTCTTTACAAAACTCCAGTTAGCTATGCTGGTTTATGTTACACATACACTGCCCTACTCCCTCTGGCACAGCTGGAACTATCTCACATCATCATACCCGGGACCTCTTTTAAATGGTTACAGACAATACCACAGTCATGCAGGAACTAAGTTGTACACCCTTTGCAGACTACCCATGTTAACGTGGGATAAAGCTTCACAGCACATCTCATTCTACAGGCATCCTACATTCTGTTAGATCAAAACTGTGTAGCAGACAAGCAGGACCACTGCAGATCCTTGCAAATGGAAACTAGATCGGGGGTCTTCCATGGTTTGATCTACCTGTTAAGATTCTGTTTCAGGACTCCTTGCAAATCAGACTGGAAGACAGATGCCTTTTCTTTTCCTTGGAAAGGAATGTTCCTGTATGCTTTTTTATCCTTTCCACTAATATTCAACGTGCTTCTGAAGATTCATAAGGAATGCCCCAAGATTATTGTGGTGACTTCCTTCTGACCCAAGCAGCAGTAGTTCTTCCTTCTCTAGCAAATGGCTAGGGGCAATTACCACAAGCATCCTCACAGACTGATCTACTGACACCAGAACAGGGGTGTTTGATACACCCTGATATCAGTCAACATCAGCTGACTGCCTGGAAGATAGGGTCTTAATTCCTTTTAGGCATCTGTTTACTGAGGACATGCAGCATGTACTAAATGAGGCAAGTAAGCCTGCTACTAGAAAATCACCTATTAGCAAATGGAAAGAGTTTTCTAGTTAGTGCCAACAACATAACCAGCACCCATTCAAGACTAGTTGTTCTCTGGTTTTACAATATTTATGTGAATTACTATAGTGTGGCCTTTCGTGCTCCTGCATTAAGGTTCATTTATTGGCAATTTCAGCATGTCTGCCCATGCATCCTCCCATTTGAATGCATTGTCATGTTAAAATGTTTTTGAAAGTGGTTTTGTATAAGAGGCCTCTAAGAAAACCAGTAGCCTGTCCTTGGGATCTTAATTTTATGTTACAGAAACTAACACTTACTCCATTTGAACCAGCTAACCTGGCTAGCTTAAGATTCTTAACATGGAAAACAGTCTTACTAACTGCTGTGACCTCTGCAAGAAGGGTATCTGAGTTACAAACTCTTATGGTGAGTCAACCCAGTCTCACCTTCCATAGGGACAGGGTTTCATTGGGAACTATTTATTCTTTTATACCTAAAGTGATATCCGAGTTTACTTTAAGCCAAACTATCCATTTCCCATTTTCTTTCCTGAATCTAAAAATGAGGGAAAAAGGATACTCAGTAACTTGGATGCCCACACACAACTCGGGTACTATCATGACAGAACTAAATCTTTCAGATCATTGGATCAATTATTCACTTCTTGTGAAGATTAGAATAAGGGACAACCTGTGTCAAAACAGGCTATTTCCAAATGGTTGTCTAAGGCAATTGCCTTTTGCTATACTCACCGTAGCAAAAGTATTCCATTCAGAATAAAGGTCCACGCTATAGGGGCCTTGGCTTCATTTATGGTTTTTGGAAAGGGTTGGATCTTTGAAGTATTATGGGAACTGCTACTTGGTCCTATGTAAATACTTTTAGAAAGCACTGTAAGCTTGAGTTCTGCTCTACGTCCAGATCAGGTTTTGATAGAACCATTCTCCAGGGGCTCCTGGACTCTACTCCTTCAGTTTACCAAATGTAGTTAGCTATGGTAAGCTACCCATATAGTTAAGGCTACTGCAGCAGTGATCAATATGATGTATAACTAAACTTACCATAACAGTAAATGTTTGAATGATCACTGCTGCAGCAGACACACTCTCTCTCCATCCCTGTTGTTTTAGACATGTTTTTTTATGCCAGGATGTGGACATTTATTTTTTTATTAATCCTAGCTGTATCCTTTCAGGGCTCAGCCTTCCTCTCTCTGTTGGCAGGAAAGCTGTGAAGGGCTTTGTGCCTAAACTTGTCTTTTACTCAATTCAGCTTGAGCTGCCTGACAGTTTGGGTGCATGAAAGGTGCCCTGAAGCTTTGGAAGATGTCTATCTGTTATATCATTGGCAGGATATAACTCATATCGCTAATGCTAAAGCAGCAGTAAACATTCAAAAATCCACAGTTAGTGTAAGAGTAATTACAGAACTGTACTATCAGCTATAAGAACATGAATGAAAGAAAGCAAAATTGTAAATGAATGGTCATTGAGTAAGTTGAAGAGGCTAACCATGTTAGGGCTTTTATCAAGTGTGATGATTCCATCTCCTTGACTTACAGACATCAGCTAGTAGTAAACAGACTGACAGGAGAAAGTCTAAAAGCTGATGGGTGAAGGTAAAAGAAAAAGGAGTACTTAGAAAGTTCTCGGTAGCACAAACCATATCCAAAGTCCATAAAAAACATAGAACCCTATACTGCTGCAAAAGCTATCTAACCAGAATTACTATACCCAGAACTCACCTTTTCTCTGCATTGCTTTATGCATCCCCTTTAACAAACTTTAACAAGACAGACCTACACAAATTGTCCATGTGTAATAACATAGCTAGATTCGCAACCAACTCTATAATTTCTGCTTCCACCACTGTCACTCACTAAAACAATTAGGTTGGCTGGGACTCCTCAACTCACTAAACTATAGCCAACTCACCTTGGCTCATTATTTGCTGTACCACCCAGTCAAGATTCCTGATCTCTCAGGCTTACTCAGCTTTCACAATTCTGCTCGCCAACTAAGATCCACAAAGAACTTCTTGAAGTAACTAAGTGTAGATACAGTGCTGGTGTATCCCTCTACTCCTACACAGTTGCTAAAATCTAGAATTCTCTTCCACCAGATATCAGATTACAAAACAGTAGTCCCATCTTTAAAACCCAATCAAAAGCCAGCCTCAGTCTCATCTGGCAATGTACCTGTACTGACCATGGCTAGCCCTACTACCACCATTCAGATAAATCTTCCTCTGGCACTACTGAAAGTTCAAACAAACACGATTATAAACTCCAAAACGAATGACAAGCGTGGCAAACAACGTAAGAAACAATTCCTTTTATTAAATTTAATAAAAGGAATTGTTTCTTACGTTGTTTGCCACTACTCAAAGTTCAAACAAATAGAAAAAAAACCTACCATAATGAATTGTATTTTTAAATGTATGTAAGATGACTGCAAACTGGGCGCCATAGTGGAAAGTGCATCGGACACTGATATCCTTCAGAAGGGACTCACGGAAACAGATATAGGTGCCTGAGCCCATGAGCCATGGCTTAAACGCCAAAAAAAATAGTCATACTACCCCAAAAAAAAAAACAAAGGTAACCCCATACCAGGTATAGGCAATCTACTAAGCACAGAAGAGGTTATCAGGGACCTGGGGACCCAGTTGACAGTGGCCAAAGTGGTTAGAAAGACCTTCTACATTGCCCACCTGATCATGAAGGGACATCCAGATCTAGTGAGGTCATTGTTATCAGACCAATGATCGAGTACACGCCCCCATCGATGTGTACTCACCCCGACATCTGCAGCAATGGAGAGACCCCAAAAGTTCCTCACCAAAAGGATAAGGACTCCAAAATCTGTCATATGCTGCCAGATTGAAGAAACTCCAGCTCTAGCCATGTCCAACCCGAATTAATGGACATGCTCCACCTCCCACCAAAACCACTAGAGCAAGCGACTTAAACCTTTAGCACGGATATATATAGGGACGGCTGAGGGATAGATTTATCACCAGAGACTCCCTATGCTGTGGAATAAAAAGAAATCTAGACCTGTGGATGGGAGATCGAGGGTTTACCTCGAATCATCTCTGGGTGGTCACTGACAGAGGCACAACAAACTAATGGGCACAGTATTTTTCATATATAGGGTGGCGAAGCCACAACAATTGGGCTAGGCTTATAAATGCCTTAGGGCAGATA
The DNA here is from genome assembly GCF_019279795.1 of Protopterus annectens. Classification (NCBI taxonomy): domain Eukaryota; kingdom Metazoa; phylum Chordata; order Ceratodontiformes; family Protopteridae; genus Protopterus; species Protopterus annectens. The sequence goes on along the minus strand of NC_056747.1, from coordinate 270,729,121 downwards.
GCCTAGTATAAAAACTGTATATATTATTACTGTACTTTCTTATTCAAATACATTATATTTTCTGTTTTACTACTGTACACTCCATATATTGTGCACTTCACTGACTTCTCATAATACTATGCTATGCTATACTATTGTTTGCTCTATTAATTTGTACTCATCTCTGACTTTTGTATTTTTATCATATATGTGGAGCTTTTGTATTTTTTATGATTGTCATGTATGTGGAGCTTTTCTGCTGAAAACGAGCACTTGACTGCCCAGTCAGATCAACCCAGTAATCAAATATAAAATAAAAAATAAAATAAAATGGGGGGAGTAAGAAAAGGTGCTAATACATTTGCCAATGAACAGATCTGAAACATTGACGTTCTGAGCATTTAGAGGTATTGAATAAGTTTGTACTGTGATCATCCTGAAATCTCTACGCTTTTCTACCAACAAGAAATCCTCTGGAAGTTACATTTTCAAGCCACAAATTATATGCAAATTCAATTGTGACTAACTCATATGGTTATTAGGTTTACTATTGAACCTGTGAAGTGACTGCTGTCAATGGCATGTGGTCAAAAGGCAGTTTTCACATGAGCAGAATGCTGACTCAGAAAACATCAACTACACTACAGCGAATGGGCAGTGTAGTTTGATTATCTGAGTCCGGCATTGTGAATGGAGATCGAGGTTCAGTGAGGAAGATGGAATTAACCCATTTCCTCACTGTAGTGCGATCTCGGAGTTGGTATATATAATTTTCAGGGAGTATGAAGGATGCAGGTGGGCTTTCCCTCCTGAAAAATAGTAAAATACACTTACCATTGACTGTGGAATGTCACAGTATGGTAAGCTGCATCGCATGAGTGACTGGCGTCACCTCCTGCTGTGTCAAATGCATCGAACTACAAGTATCGTTGTATTCAGTGTCAACCTGGCTGCATTTTTGCAGTTCCAGATTCAAGATTTCAAGTCAACCATGTGACCAATCGACATATGCAGTTTCAAGGTTTGAATAGTAAACCGGTTATTAAACTTCATTATAGAAGATTAACAAGACAGCAGCATAATAAACAATAGCATGTACAAGTACAGGCTAAACAAATTGAAGTACTAATGCAAAGAGACAGTACCTTGTTTCTGAATAAAAATTCACTGCTCATGAAGTAGATGCAGGTTAACATGTAACAAATACTTTTCAAAATCCTATTACAGACATGTTTTATAACTTTCACAGAGTTCAATTAAACAGGTCTAGCAAATAAAAACAGGAAACCTGGGATGCAACTCCCAGACTTGTTCTGAGTTGATTCTAAATGACAAAAAATACACTGAACCCACAGACATCGCCAGTATCCTGGCAGACAGGTTCAGTGCAAACATCTCCACCCCCTCCCCCCCAAAAGAGCAAGTATCTATCCCGGCAGAGTGCAGCCTCCCAAACATCTATGACGCTCGGGTGAAGGCCGACCTCTCCAAAGCAAAAAACACTGCTTCCATGGGACCAGATGGCGTCCCGGGTTGCATCCTACATGAACTCCAAGAAGAACTGCTGTACAGTCTCAGCCTCACTACAGGATATGTGCCCAAAGAATGGCGTACAGCAACAGTGGTCCCACTCCACAAAGGTGGCACCTCTGCGGACCCTGGAAACTATCGCCCCCATAAGTTTGACTAGCCTAGTATGCAAGGCTATGGAGAGGATCATCATGGAACTCATAAACAAAGACATTGGGGACCTACAGGCACTAGATCCTACCCAATTTGGCTTTGTCAACGGCAGATCCTGCCTTTTGAACCTGGTCGACTTCTTCGAAACAGTCACCAGGCCATAGATGAAGGGAAGGTAGTCCACACAGCCTATCTGGACCTTGAAAAGGCATTTGACACAATACTGCACTCGGGCATCATAGATAAGCTATCCAGCCTAAATATAAACCCCTATGTTTGTTACAAGATGCGCCGCAAACTGGCTCAAAGACAGAACCCACGGAGTCAGAGTTGCTGGAGCCATGTCAGACTCGAAACCGGTCACAAGTGGCGTCCCACAAGGTTCTCTCCTGGGATCTGTCTTGTTCGGTATTTACTTTTCTGAGGAACAGGCCAATGTGGGAGGACTATGGCTCACCAAGATCGCAGATGACTGCAAACTGGGTGCCATAATCGACTCTCCTGCTGACACAAACATCCTTCAAAAAGGTCTCGCAGAGACGGATAACTGGTCTAAAGCTAAATGCCAAAAAGTGTATAGTCATACCCTTTGGCAAAAATAATGTGCCCACAAATTACCACATAGGTGGTAACCCATTAAGTACAGAGAAAGTAATTAGGGATCTGGGGACCCAAGTTGATAGCAATCTCTCCTTTGGCAACCACATTGCCAAAGTGGTTAGAAAGACCTTCTACATAGCCCACCTCATCATGAAAGGATTCACATCTAGATCAAGAGAGGTAATCGTGCCCCTTTATTCATCCCTCATCAGGCCCATCATAGAATACAATGCCCCCTTTGGGATGTACCTTACCCGACACCTGCAGCAATTAGAAAGACTCCAAAAGTACCTCACCAGGAGGATCAAGGGACTCAAACAGATGCCATATGCTGCTCGGTTAAAAAAACTCCAGCTCTACTCAGTTGCATACCGCCTACTTCGAGGCGATCTATGCCTGACATATAAAGCTATGTCCAACCCAGAATTAATGGACATGCTCCACCTCAGTAAATCTAAATCCCTTAGAGCCACGTGCTCGAGGGACTTGAACCTCAGCACAGAAATAAATAGAACATGCTGGAGGGACAGATTCATAACCCAGAGGCTCCCTTCGCTCTGGAATAGAATTCCAATTCATGTTAGGCAGAGCACCTCACTGACTCTCTTCAAGAAGAATCTTGATGAGTGGATGGGGGATCGTAGGTTTGTCCCGGGGATTACTTCCGTGTCACTATTAGACAGAGGCACAGTAAACTAAACTTTAAAAAGGGCACAGTATACTCAAATCAAGGGGTGGCGTAAGCCAAACACAATCGGGCTAGGCTTATAAATGCCCCAGGGCAGATAGCCTAGTATTAACCTATGAACCTATGAACAATGAGGACCACAAAGGAATAGTATAAGAAGCACACTTTAAAATAATGGAGCTTGATTAACAAAGTACAGTCATTTAATGGGACAATAGTTACGTCTTGAATTCATTGTTGTTTCATTTCATTACTAATCACACATAAGCTGACATTATTTGGTAAATGTTTGTATTCTGTGGCAGAGATGCATCTGAATTTAATCATAGGACTTTCTTGAGACACAAGACACAGTTCAGTGCAATTGTGTCTAACATTACAGTTTGCATTAATTTATTAAGCAAACGTTGAATGTAATACAGGTGTATTACCAATGTGAATTTAATCAGAATGGGATTTGTTTGACTGGATGGAGTTGACTCTTGATTTTTTTTTGCATGCCGAGTAGTGTTCTACATGAGATTACAGAACTGTTGGGTTAAAAAGCTTTTCTCTCCTCCCAAGGTTATACAATCTCAGAGTAAGATTATTTAAAGATCTGGAATTATAGGGGTGTGTCCCCCATGTGAGGGCAGAATGGGTGGCTTGTTTCCTGCAAAAATGTTTATTTTATTTTGAAAGTTGATGGTCATAGCTCTGTTTCTCATCTTTCCCTGATTTTGCAAGAACATCTATTATTCTGCATCATAGTCTTTCTCCATCCCTCGCAAATTCTACATTTTTTGTAAATCAGTGAGGATTACAGTCAGCTAATAATGGCAATCTTTAGAGTTTTGTTGCTTTCTTTCTTTGTTCAGAAAATGCATGTTGATGCAACAACTTTTGTTATGTTAACTATTTAAGTGAATTAAAGTTGTGTGGCATGCAATGCCAGGGATTAAGGCTCTGAACTGTTAATTGTCAAAGCTTTCCGTAGCCAAAGGTTCAGGGGTTTGATTCCTTCCACCTTTGTTTGCATACTGTGTTACTTTGAGAAATTCAGTTAACCAGTTTGTGCTCTGAGGTTGCCACTGGATAGGGCCAGTGAGTCTACCCATTTAACAAAAAAAAAATTGAAAATGGTCCCTTTTATTGGGCCTTTATCCCCACATTTTTTTAGCTTTGCCCAGAATTCTTGAGCAAAGAGTTTGAGAGGGATTATGGTCTGTTTCTAATAAAAATCTGTGGATCTCTGGAAAATTGTTCTGAACTGATTCACTGAATAATGACATGCATGTATGGTTCAGACTACATGTCCTTCAGAAAAATGTTTGCTAATGCATAACTTGTTGTCCCGGTCCCCTTCAGTAACACACATCACACCAAATGACATTTGACGGCCTTTATTAGATTTCCATAACATAGTTTTGATCATCAACTTTATTAATTACAACTATTCATGATATAATTGATACTAAAATACAACATAACATCCTTGTAATGTTAATCAGGGCAGTGTACCTACTCACCCTGCCCCAGTAAGCAGTGTCCATACTTCTACTCACTTTACTTATGAAGCAGCGTCCCATCTCACTTCATACACCATTCATTGTAATGTTAATCAGGGCAGCATGCCTACTCACCCTGCCCAACAAGCAGGGTCCATACCTCTGCTCCATTACTTTACGTATGAAGTAGCATCCCAACTCACTTCATACATCATCCATTGAATTACCATCCACCAAATAACATCATCCTTACCTCAGCTTGCTTATCTATTCAGCAAGCTTCCTCCAACTACTCATTTCCTTTCCCCAGATCCTTGAAATGAACATCCAGACATCAGAGGGGGAACAGAAGAGGGCAAGCCTATCCCTCTTCTCCACCAACCAGCCTGACCAGGCTGTTCCCCCTCCCTTCTACCCAAAATTGCTCAATCCACTTCCCATAAAGAGAAGGGTCAAGCCAAACGTCATTTGGTGTACAATAATTACCTGGACATTACCAGCCCTTGGCAGTTACCTAATGCTTTCCAAAGCCTCACCTGCCACTTGAGCAAGAATACTCAACCCCAATCACCAACACTACCTGACCCCTAGCAAGGAAGACCCCAGCTAACAATACAATATGAAGTTCAATTCTGATACTCCCCAACAATTTCAAGCAAACAAGGCATTACCATATTCAGTTGCACTGCTGGAAAACCAAACTTTTCATCCCCTCCATCAGCTGCCACATTCCTCAGCCTTCAATCTTGCCTGTTGAGTCCACGTTCCTTCCGCCCATCATGTAAAATCCACACTGCACATCCCATCTACCACCTCAGTGTTGTCCAATGACCCCACCACTTATTCGACACCAAAGCATGATCATCTGGGAACGCTCTGTATCTCACCACTGGAACTCGTCACACCATCATCTACAAAGAAAAGGACAAAAGTAAATCCTCTAATATGTAAGGAGAAGTCTCCATCTTATACTCACCTATTCCAAACTACAGCCACAGCATTCCAAGACCCCATCTTTCAGATCCCCTTTCAAGCCATCGCATGATGCCTTCTGCCCCCTAGCAATTTCAGTCAGTAACTGTTGCCCACTTGTGCTCCCCATGTGCAACCTCCTCGCTCACCACTGCTTCCGTCATCTGCAAACTCACTGCTTAGTGACCCAACTGGTACTCATCACATGACCATCTACAAAGAAATGGACAAAAGTAAATCCTCTAATATGTAAAGAGAAGGCTCCACCTTATACCCGCCTATTCCAAATTATAGCAGCAGCGTTACAAAAAAACCCCAACTGCAAGAAAGAAAGAAAAGACATGTAAATCATCTAAAATACATAATGCACATTTCAAGACATCTTCAGAAACAACCTAGTCTGCCAACCCAGGAAGGAGTGTACCACCGCCCCACACATTTATGACAAAGCAGCCATAACTGAAGTTATGCTTCCAATGACCCTATCAAACACCCACTATAAATTTAACTACCAGTCGAGTATGTTACAACTAAACCCCCACAACTGAAGAGACCTATCAATATCCACAACCAGAGTAAACTTGCGATTCCATACCACATTACTAGCGCACTGTATAAGCCAAGCTGACTTGTATTGTAAAACCATCTGCCTAGCTCTTAACCTTCCAGCTCCAAATGAGTTCAATAATACAAATTTTCTGACCTAAAGGAAGTCTATAACTCCTAATTGTTCATTCATGGTATAATCGACCACCTTTTCTCCAAATGACACTAATTGTAGTAGGATCATGCATAGCCAAGCTAACTTATATTGTAAAACCATCTGCCTAGCTCTTAACCTTCCAGCTCCAAATGAGTTCAATAATACAAATGTTCTGACCTAAAGGAAGTCTATAACTCCTAATTGTTCATTCATGGTATAATCCACCACCTTTTTTCCAAATGACACTAATTGTAGTAGGATCATGCATGGCCCAGAGATAACAAAGTGTAACTAAAACTCAAATGTCAGTCATTATTTTCTGACTTCAACCCTCAAACATTAGCCAGGATTTGCCAGAAAACCAGCACTGTATTAGAAATGAGCCCAAAACATGAGGGGAGGAATGAACATTCTGCAAGATCTGTACAAGTACCACCATGCATGCATGGAAAGCAAGCCTGCCTCAAAGCCTGTGAACCAACACCTCTTCCCCAAGCCATACATATCACAAACACATTATGACTCTAAACCAGCCTTTGTCCATTTAAAACCTAAATTAATTTACCCCTCCAAACTATTTGTGAAAATCTGTACTGTTGAGAGGCCCACCCAGAACTCTCACCCCAAAAACCTACCCGCACTCCCATTAAACGAGGAACTATTGCAGACGGGCACTACGTGACTACAATACCTCTCATCCTTAAAGCATGAACATTGAAAGCCTGCATCTGATGTATGTCTTCACTCGCTGCCTCCAAACACCAACCATCTGCCATCAAACGTCAACTTTACAAACAAACCTAAAACATGAAGCAAGTCTGAACCTCCTGGGAAACCACTGCCCATGCTCGTGAAGAGGTCCCAACCATGACAAATGCAGAATCACCTTCCAACCCCCTAGAGCCAGGCACAAGACAGCACCATGAAATTGATGCAGCTCCTGAACACAAATCAGACAAGAGCAAGTGCAAACAATGCAACAAGCCTGCAGCACCTGCCCATGCTCCAACACTAGAAAAAGCACCTCTAATAGCTGTCTAGTGTCCAACTTGTCTCTGTTACGACTATGTATGAAAAACTGTATTAGAAATGACACACACCATACTCAAGCCCTGACACATACCCAGCACTCGACCTTCATGGTTCACTTCCCAAAGCACAAAGTCTGTCAACTTTTTTTTTTTTATAACTTTTGCACTGATCCCCTTTACTACAGTGACAAAGTGTGATTATAACCGCACGTCGCATTTTTGCAAGTGTCCTAGATTACTTCCATTTGCTCTTTGCAGTATCTTTATAAATTAGGGAAGCTTCCAAGATAAACTGCTGTTATGTTTTTATATCAGATTGTACTTGTAGTCATGTATTCTTTTTGTTCTTTACCAGACTAAACTAATTTTCACAGAAGTAGGACTTGCATTCAAGCTCTGCCACCCCCCAAATAAATTTGCTCACCTGATCCTTCACAATTTAAACATTTCAGATTCCTCAGCTGAAATTTTTAGGGGAGTTACGATTTAATAGGGTAAATGTAAACAATTCCTTTTCAGCTCTAAAGAAATGAGGCAGAATGTTGTGCCATAGTTATGACTCTAATAGTACACCCATGCATCTCCCCCAACATTCTGGCCTGCCAATTTCTCTTTTTTCTCTTCCCCTCTCTTCTCTTGTGTGTGCTTGTGTGAGGAACAATGCGTGGCCCTGCCTGTGAGCTCCACTCTACTCATGCACAGTGCTAACTACAAACAACTTAGTGCAAAGCCCACAAAAGTGGCAATGGGAAATGATGCCATTATAAACTAGTAATGACAACTTTACACAATAACCGCGGGAGCTGCAACTACAAAACCCTATCAACAACCAGCCAACCAATGGCAACCATCCCTCCACAGAGCCCACATCTCCCCAACCCAACCAACAACCAATTTTGTTTCTCTCCCTTCTACAAAAGTGCAGAAAAGCAATGACAGCTCAAACCGGAGCAAACGAATGGGCAGCCCAAACAACCAAAATCCCGACTGACTATGAACACACTGAAACGTTCAATCACTCAGAGCCCCAAGACAAAGGACACCACTGCACCAACACCCCAACCACAGCCTTCTGAGGCAAACGCACACCGCCACAAGCAAACGGCTGGCTCTTGGCTGAAAGCACACAAGCACCCTGCCCAACTTCCCCCGCGTCAGAGGAGGATCAACTCAAAGCATCACAAGTCACAACATGTGCTTCACTCACCTTCCTTTCCATTTTTTTTTATTTCTTCCTCCATGGAATGGGTCCAAAATGAGGCCACCCAATTGCTGGAGTAATGGGGATGTCTCACCACCAAAAACCTGATCTGGTCAGCATCAACTACAGCCCGAAACACCAAGTCACTTTTCATCAAATCAACCTCCCTGCAAGCAAATCAACGAAACTCCCAGAAATTCATTCATAGCATTCCCTATCCACCAATATGGCTAATACTGCTTCTGAGTTTTCAACACCATCCATCATCACAACCTCATCTCCTCTGTCTGGCTCCACCATTTTATCATTTCTTGTCCAAAATTTCAACACACTTCATTCCTCCCTAGACTACAACACCCACTGAAAGCAACAAACCCACAATTCCTCTCAAAACCAGCTTCACACAACCCCTCAAAGAAAACTAGCACAGGCTGCAATGGAGAACCAAAAGATCAATGCCATTGAAGGACAGAATCCAAGGCATACTCACGTCTGCAAAAGCCACTCTGTGATCCGATTTCCATGCCCAACCTCGCAAGAAACACTTTAAACTCCACTAAAGTGTCAACCAATCCAAATTACTACTCGGCACCCTCCTGCGCCACAGAAACACGAGCAACTGAAAGAGTGACGGCCATCCTATCACTGCGCCCACACCAGTCCCACTGACCCACTCAGAGCCCGTGAAAACCCCTCAGGCGCCACTGAGCAAACTACCTCAATGGAGCCCGGAACCAGAAATCTCAAACCCGAGCAAAACCACCACTAACGAGATGTAAACACGTGCATCACCAATTCAATGCCTTTTTTTTCTTTTTCCCCCTTTTCCTTCCTTACACCCAGACTGCAGACATGCTGACCCCACAGACCTCAAGCCCGCGCAACAACTAATGCACCACAGATGTTCCAACAGCGACCCCCCCCCCCGCTGACAACAAGCAGCCACCGAAACTATCAAGCGAGTGGGCAAAGAACAAACAGGCGAGTCCCAAACAGCGAATGCTGCAGAAACAGAACCACTCCACTTCAAAGAGCTCCATGAACAGGCCTCAATCACAAGCAGCCACACAGAAAGTCAAATGCAGCTCCAGTCATGCAGCACACCAAGCTCCCATAAATTACCCCGTTTCCCCAAGCACTTCAAAAGCAAGCCAACGACTAGCACAGGTCCTTGTCCACTGAACAAAACATGCTGTGTCCCCTGCACAACCGACACAAAATGCCCACGAAAACTGAGACAGAAAACAACCATTCCCAGGAACCTCTAGAATCATGTAACATCTCCCATTCATCCCCACCCATAGACATACAACTGCACAGCATCAACCAAAGTCATGCTAAGCACAGCCAAAACATCCCAGTCTCTCTCCACACAAATGCTCCCCCCACTTCCAATTCCCGACCAAAAAACAGTCCAAAGCCTACCTGCCCAAGTACCAAAAGGTCATGGACGTAATACTTGCAGTAGCAAGTTCATGCCAAAATGTGACTGCTTAACCCAACTACACTAGACTAAACCTCTTAAGCCCCTCCCCATCATTATCTCACTTCCTCCCAACCATCCCTGCCTCCACTTAACCCTTTCACCTCCCCAACCCACTTAATTCCCATTAATATTAACCTAACCCCCCCCCCCCATGAAAATGTCCCGGGACAACTTAGTTTGTTGCCAAACTTCATTTATACTGTGTTACTCTAGCAACTTTAGTGGTATATATGAGAAAGATTTAAAATCATTTCCTGATTTTGGTTCTTTATGTCTGATTCTTAGAAGGTGAAATATTGGGTGGGTTGCAGTGGATTGTACTACATGGTTTTGACAACACTGAGCTGAGATACCGTTCTTGGACACTGTTTATGTATTTATTCATTCACTCACTTAATTTAAAGCAGATATCTGAGGTGCATACAGTTATAAAAGTTGTTATAACTGATGATGACATTTGTGTGTGCATGTATGTGGGTTTGCATGCGTGTGCATATGAGTATATGTTTATATATATTTTATAGACCCACAGGTATGTTCAAATGTGGATATTGTTCTCTAGGTTAAAAGACAGGATTTATGAACATATACTGGACATTAGAAAAAAGAAAACCACTAATGCATTTTAGACATGAAGAAGTGGAAAATCATACATTTCTCTTCATAGTAGAAGATCAAATAAAAACGATGTAAAAGGGTATATTATAGAAGAACATTTTAATGCTTGTGAATTAGGATGGCAACTCCATCTTAATGCCACAATGCATCCACGGTTAAATGAAGCATTGTTAGCTAGCTCAATTTTAAAGCTAAAACAATATGACGTTTAAGTATCAATAGTAATGAATGATGTGGGCAGTTATTTTTAGAATGATAGAAAATTGTATTCATTTTGTATAACTGTTTTTTAAACTGATTGCTGCATTATTTTAAAATCTGCACTTAAAGTTACATTTAGTGGAATTTGATCGAAAGTTTGCTTGTTTGTTTGTTTAATTTAACTGTGGAGGCTGCCCACTAAAGTGTGCTAGCCTGTGTAACTAATTTATCACTGTCTCTGCATTTTCTGTGTGTTTCTACAAATAAAACAAAAAACCCTCAAAAAATAATCCTTGTTTTCCCGCCTTCCTCGACTAGCTTAGACCAGTTTACAGGCATTGCTGCATTCTGGGCTGTGGTGTAGTTCCTGTGTTGTCCATTACCTTACTTGGATAGAAGGAAGTTTCTTTGCTCACCAGTGGGAGTGGGGAGCCTTGAGCAGCCTACCTGTCCTTGGGGGAAGTGACCTCAGCACAAGAAGCTGTAGTAATTGGTTGTTCGGGACCATTCCTAGCTCTTTTGTAGTTCACTGTTTAAAATCCGCCTCTGGGCGTTTTTTTCTGGCTATACTGCTCAGACAAGCTCCACGTGGGTTTGCAGTGTGGTACTAGCAGCAAGGAACTCGAAAAAGCGACTACCTTCTGGATTTAAGTATCATTGCTTTTTTCACTGGAAATAGCGTCTGTAGCTTACTTTGAACTAGCCTGAACTGTTTTTTTTAACTGATTGCTGCATTATTTTAAAATCTGCACTTAAAGTTACATTTAGTCGAATTTGATCGAAAGTTTGCTTGTTTGTTTGTTTAATTTAACTATGGAGGCTGCCCACTAAAGTGTGCTAGCCTGTGTAACTAATATATCACTGTCTCTGCATTTTCTGTGTGTTTCTACAAAAAAACCCCCAAAAAAACAAAAAAATAATCCTTGTTTTCCCGCCTTCCTCGACTAGCTTAGACCAGCTTACAGGCATTGCTGTATTCTGGGCTGTGGTGTAGTTCCTGTGTTGTCCATTACCTTACTTGGATAGAAGGAAGTTTCTTTGCTCACCAGTGGGAGTGGGGAGCCTTGAGCAGCCTACCTGTCCTTGGGGGAAGTGACCTCAGCACAAGAAGCTGTAGTAATTGGTTGTTTGGGACCATTCCTAGCTCTTTTGTAGTTCACTGTTTAAAATCCGCCTCTGGGCATTTTTTTTCTGGCTATACTGCTCAGACAAGCTCCACGTGGGTTTACAGAGTGGTCCTAGCAGCAAGGAACTCGAAAAAGTGACTACCTTCTGGATTTAAGTATCTTTGCTTTTTTTCACTGGAAATAGCTTCTGTAGCTTACTTTGAACTAGCCTGAACTGTTTTTTAACTGATTGCTGCATTATTTTAAAATCTGCACTTAAAGTTACCTTTAGTCGAATTTGATCGAAAGTTTGCTTGTTTGTTTGTTTAATTTAACTGTGGAGGCTGCCCACTAAAGTGTGCTAGCCTGTGTAACTAATTTATCACTGTCTCTGCATTTTCTGTGTGTTTCTACAAAAAAAACAAAAAAATAATCCTTGTTTTCCCGCCTTCCTCGACTGGCTTAGACCAGTTTACAGGCATTGCTGTATTCTGGGCTGTGGTGTAGTTCCTGTGTTGTCCATTACCTTACTTGGATAGAAGGAAGTTTCTTTGCTCACCAGTGGGAGTGGGGAGCCTTGAGCAGCCTACCTGTCCTTGGGGGAAGTGACCTCAGCACAAGAAGCTGTAGTAATTGGTTGTTTGGGACCATTCCTAGCTCTTTTGTAGTTCACTGTTTAAAATCCACATTTGCACGGATTTGCGCAGTCGTATGCATAGTGCAGCACCGGTTAAACAAGGTTAAACTTTTTCTGGCTCCACCAAGTCTGCTGTTCAAATTTTCCCTTAAGGAAGCTCTACTCTTAGCATAACCAGACTACTCACTGTATTATAAGCCTAGCACTTGTTCTCAATACTTCTCTACTAAGTAAGCACTCTCGTACTAAGTAAAGCACTACATCTACTTACCACCCCTGTGAATATCCACTTCCCTTAAAGGTATACCACTCCCTTATACTGTTCTAGCATGTCGAGTGGTAGATTACTGGCGTCGTCTCCAGTTCAGCTGGTCAATCTGGGCATCTTGAGACAATGCTACAATTGTCTCATGTACACAGACAACCCTCTCCTCCTCCCAACAAACACAATTACATGTGAGAGATGCAACTATATAGTCAAACTGGAGGATGAACTCTCTCAACTCAGAGCTGGCATGACCAGACAGGAGGAGATGGCAACCACACACACAACAATCCCAGTCCCACATAGACCTACCACAACTGCAAACCAAACACATAAAAACACAAAGACATACTTGGAGGCTCTAATAAAAAACTTACCAAAACAACAGAGGCTCCCAAAGCAGACATCCAAAAATCCACCACCTCAAAACAAAACACATGCAACACATACTTCAATAAATCAGTGTGTCGACTAATCGCAGCCCTTAAGGCCAAACACCTTGCCTGATACACTAGTAATAGGTGACTCCATAGTCAGACACACTGATGTCCCACTGACCAGGCTGAACAAGGAGAAGGTGACTGTGAGCTGTCTATCGGGGCTAGGATCCACCACATAACACACGCACTCAGGTCACTCCAAAGCAAGTACAAATATGACTCCGTCATTGTCCATGCTGGTGTGAATGACCTGAGATGTACCTCCCTGGACTACATGAAAAGAGACATAGAGGAGCTCTCCGATTATGTAGCCCAGGCTGGTATGACCCTGACCCTGAGCAGCATCTTGCCCTCACCAAGAATGATACCACAATACAAAGACAAGATGATCAGCTTTAACAATTGGCTCAGTACTGGTGTCATTCTAAGGGGATCCAATATCTGTCTGCCTGGGATGATATGTTGGACAAGCCACGCTGCTTCAAGGGATGGCTTACACCTGTCACCACTGGGCTTCCGGATATTGGCTAAGGCTCTTGCCACCCCCATAATGCCTTTTTAGGCAAGGCTCAAAAGACAAACCCACCTCCTTAGCAAACAAAAATGGAAAAAAACTAAGGGTAATGCTGCTCAACGCCAGAAGTCTAAATCTCAAGATGCAGGCACTTGATGCACTCCTCAGCATGGAGAACATCGACGTCTGTGTAGTAACTGAAACCTGGTTCAAGGCTCCTGAGAGCACGCCAGCACTACCAGGCTATACCTCGTATCATGCTTTTCGGCCCCAAAACCCAGGCCGAACCACAAAGGGAGGGGGAGTGTCCATATTCATAAAGGACACCCACACCTCCGGGTTAGTAGCAACACATGAAGCAACAGCGACCATACAGATGCAACTAACCATAGGCAAAACTGCTATACAACTGGTAGCATGTTACAGACCACCCTCCCAATCTCAAGAACCCCACTCAGCCTTCCTGAAGACATTGGCGGATATGAATGTATCACAAAATACCATCATAATGGGGGACTTCAACTACCCAAACATAGATTGGGTACATTATTCTAGCCCTAATACCCTAGCCCAAAGGTTCCTAGAATTCATAAATTCAAATGCACTGGAACAACTAGTCACCTCTCCCACTAGGGGAGAAAATATACTAGACCTGATCATCACAAACATGGGGACAAAATGCTCCACACCGGAAGTATACCCCTCACTAGTGAGATCTGACCACAAACTAATCACCCTGGATATACATATCCCACCTCCACCCCCAGCACAAAAGACCACAGTGAAAACTTCTCAAAAGCAGACTTCACTCTTCTTAAGAAGGAGATGGTATCCTTTAAGCCCACTGTGCCAGTGGATACCACATCCTGCAATGCCGAATCCTTCACAAATGCTTTCTATGGACATATCCAAGAATGCATGGATCATGCAATCCCAAACAAATCCAAGTCCCTCTCCACCAAATGTAAGCGTCCTGTCTGGTGGACCTCAGCCATAAACAAATTGTATAACAAAAGAAGGAAGCTACTGCATGTCAGAGTGAAATCCCATGAAGGGAAGACGTCTCTGATCAACATTAGCAGAAAACTACGTTCTCTCATAAAAACATCCAAGGCAAACTTTGAGAGAAAAATCGCTAAGGACACTAAAGATAACCACAAAGCCTTCTTCAGCTATGTTAGAAACCTGGGCGGAAACCCTCAGATATGCTCAGAGTTGGTCCACAACAACAAAAATACACTGAACCCACAGATATTGCTAACATTCTGGCTGACAGGTTCAGTGCAAACTTCTCACCTCCTTCACCCCCAAAAGAAGAAATACTTATCCCAGCTGAATGTAATCTCCCTGTCATCTCAGATGTCCAAGTGAGAACCGCCCTAAACAAAGCAAAAAACACAGCATCAATGGGACCTGACGGTATCCCGGGGTGCGTGTTACGTGAACTCCAAGAGGAGCTAAACCCACAGATAAAAATGCTATTTAACCTTAGCCTTACTTCAGGTTATGTACCTGTACACTGGCGTACAGCAACAGTGGTCCCACTCCACAAGGGGGGGTGCCTCTACAGACCCTGGAAACTACCGCCCCGTAAGCTTAACTAGCCTGGTCTGCAAAACTATGGAAAGAATCATTATGGAACTCATAAACAGAGACATAGGGGACCTACAGACACTTGACCCCACCCAGTTCGGCTTTGTGAAGGACAGATCCTGCCTTTTAAACCTGGTTGACTTTTTCGAAACAGTCACTAGAGCCATTGATGAGGGCAAAGCAGTCCATACAGCATACCTGGACTTGGCTAAGGCCTTCAACACAATACCCCACTCAGGCATCATAGATAAGCTAAACAGCTTAAAAGTAAACCCCTATGTCACTAGATGGGTTGCAAACTGGCTAAAGGACAGAACCCATAAAGTTAAAATCGCTGGAGCAATGTCAGACTCAAAGCCAGTCACAAGTGGTGTCCCACAGGGATCTGTCCTGGGACCCCTCTTGTTCGGCATTTATTTCTCAGATGTTAAAGCAAACATGGGAGGGCTGTGGCTGACAAAGTTCGCAGATGACTGCAAACTAGGCACCATAGTCGATACACCAGCTGACACATACATCCTACAAAAAGGCCTCACTGAAACGGACAACTGGTGCCATAGTCACGGCCTTAAACTAAATGCCAAAACATGTATAGTCATCCCTTTTGGAAAAAACAAAGTACCCACAAATTATCACATAGACAGCAACCCACTGAGTACGGAAAAAGTAATCAGAGACTTAGGGACCCAAGTAGACAGCGACCTCTCATTTGACACCCACGTTGCCAAAGTGGTTAGAAAAACATTCTACCTTGCACACCTCATCATGAAGGGATTCACATCCAGATCCAAGGATGTCATTGTACCCCTATATTCCTCCCTCATCAGACCCATGATTGAGTACAATGCCCCATTTGGTATGTACCTCACCCGGCACTTGCAACAGCTGGAGAGAACACAGAAGTACCTCACCAAAAGGATCAAGGGTCTCCAACATATGCCTTATTCCGCCAGACTAAAGAAACTTCAGCTCTATTCAGTGGCATACCGCCTGCTTAGGGGTGAGCTCTGCCTGACGTACAAGGCCATGTCCAATCAGGATTTGATGGACATGCTCCACCTCAAAAAATCCAAATCCATCAGGACCACAAGAGCTAAAGACCTAAACCTCGGCACAAGTATGAATAGGACATGCTGGAGGGATAGATTCATAACCCAAAGGCTTCCCATGCTTTGGAACAGGATCCCAATTAGTATTAGGCAAAGCCCCTCGCTGACTCTCTTCAAGAGAAATCTTGATGAGTGGATGGGAGATCGAAAATTTACCCCAGGGGTCCCATCTGGGTCACTGCTTGACAGGGGCACAGTAAACTAATTCCATTATATAAGGGGACCTTCATTGTGTCACTACTAGACAGAGGCACAGTATTCTAGATTTATTCTGTACATTTGCGTACCATTTCATGGGGTGGCAAAAGCCACATCACTATGGCTAGGCTTACAAATGCCCCTGGGCAGATAGCCTAGTACTATACTATGAAACTATGAAACTATAAATGTGCAATGTTTTAATTGAGCAACAGGAAATGATTTTAGTCATATGCTTTGTGATTAGTATTCATTCTGAAGAAGTTCCTAGCAGTGGGTTGGAACGAAAGCACTTAACTTGTTCAATAAAATACATTTTGCTGTGAGAATTTGTAATTTTTCGTGGCACACTGGGCTTCTTGGATTCAGTGTGAGAGTATTTTGTTTGATTTAATAAATGGCTGTCAGTGATTTTGTTGCAAGATTTGAATTGAAAGTTTTAAATTAAATCTAAATTTCTGTCATCATTGTAAAAATAAAGAAAGTTATATAACTACTTATGAGTTTTAACTGTATTTTATAGTTTTTGAGGAGAGAAAGCCAAGTAATAGAATATTGGTAAGGCTAGGGATTACCAGTCCATTACGTTGTCTAGAGCCTCAGTTGACCAAAATCTGGCTCTGGTTATAAGAGATGGAATTCCATAATGTGAAGGGAAAGGTATCAGTGCACTGTTGTGTGGATTACTTATCACCCTCATCATTTCCCCTTTTTCCATTTTTACATGGCATCAGGGTGTCACATCAGCATTAGTCAACATGACAAAATCACCTTGCGCCAGTAGTGTTAGGGTAGAGCTAACAACAGATGTAAAAGGGGCTTGGCAGTAGTCTTATTAGATGACCTAAAATCTAGTACTGTCTCACAAACATTACTTCAGCTAAGGGCTGCGATTGTGGATAACAGTAGTTTAAAACAATAATAAGTTTCTTTCAAAACTGCCATCATCAATTGGAAGTCTGGTTTAAAGCAATGAAAAAAACAGTAAATAATATATATATATATATATATATATATATATATATATATATATATATATATATATATATGTATATATATATATATATATATATATCACACACACACACACACACACACACACACACACACACACACACACACACAGAGAGAAAAATGAAATTTCACAATACCGTAGACCAGATGACCGAGATGAGAACTCCAAAACTTCATTTACATGAACGATCACGTAGCCGACAAACTTGACATGGTAAGTAAACACTGGGCCAACAACTAGTGGAAAATACACCGCACCATATCCAACCCCACCCTATCTAAATATACCAACTCTGGGATCGCACTACAGTGGGGAAAAGGGTAAATTTCCCCTTGTTGGCCCAGTGGTTACTTACTGTTGGAAACTTTTCGGCTATGTAGTCGTTCGTGTAACTGAAGTTTCAGAGTTCTCGTCCCAGTCATCTGGTTTTCGGTATTGTGGAATTTCGTTCTTGTAAAGTAGACCTATATATATTGAAAGAAAATAGTATTCTGTCTCCATTTAAACTGTTGTTAGCATGATTATTAGCTTGAATAAAAAGCTGCAAGAATGATATGAAATATAAGGGGATAATTTAGGAATAGTGTAAAATGCTGAAAAATAAAAAGTAGTAAGTGTGCTGGCAAAGCTTATAGTTACATAGGTTCATAGGTTGATACTAGGCTATCTGCCCTAGGGCATTTATAAGCCTAGCCAGAGTGTGTTTGGCTTTCGCCACCCTTTTAGATTAGTTGACTGTGCCTCTGTATAGTAGGTCACAGAAGGTAGCCCTTTTAAGGTTAGTTTACTGTTCCTCTGTCTAGCAGGGAAACATTAGAGATCCCAAGGGTAAACTTACGATCTCCCATCCACTCGTCAAGATTTCTCTTGAAGAGGGTCAGTGAGGGGCTCTGCCTAACATGGATTGGGATTTTTTTCCAGAGTGAGGGGAGCCTCTGGGATATGAATCTGTCCCTCCAGCATGTCCTATTTATTTCTGTGCTGAGGTTCAAGTCCCTGGAGCGTGTAGCTCTAAGGGATTTGGATTTCCTGCGGTGAAGCATGTCCATTAATTCTGGGTTGGACATGGCTTTATACATCAGGCATAATTCGCCTCTGAGTAGGCGGTATGCAACTGAGTAGAGCTGGAGTTTCTTTAGCCGAACTGCATAGGGCATCTGTTTGAGCCCCTTGATCCTCTTGGTGAGGTACTTTTGGGGTCTTTCCAGTTGCTGCAGGTGTTGGGTAAGTTACATCCCAAATGGGGCATTGTATTCAATTATGGGCCTGATAAGTGATGAGCAGAGGGGCACAATGACCTCTCGATCTAGATGTGAACCCTTTCGTGATAAGGTGGGCTATATAGAAGGTCTTATTAAACCACTTTGGCAACGTGATTGTCAAAGGAGAGATTGCTATCCACTTGGGTCCCCAGGTCCCTAATTACTTCTTCCATACTTAATGGATTACCACCTATGTGGTAATTTGTGGGCACTTTATTTTTCCCAAAGGGGATGACTATGCACTTTTTGGCATTTAGCTTTAGACCATGACTCTGGCACCAGTTATCCATCTCTGTGAGACCCTTTTGAAGGATGCTTGTGTCAGCCAGAGAGTCGATTACGGCACCCAGTTTGCAGTCATCTGCGAACTTGGTCAGCCATAGTCCACCCGTGTTAGCCTGTACCTCGGAGAATATATACCAAACAAGAGATGTCCCAGGACTGAGCCTTGTGGGATGCCCCTTGTAACTGGTTTAGAGTCTGACATGGCACCTACTATTCTGACCATGTGGGTTCTATCCCTGAGCCAGTTTGCAACCCATCTTGTGACATAGGGGTTGATATTTAAGCTGGTGAGCTTATTTATGATGCCTGAGTGGGGTATTGTGTCGAAGGATTTTGCGAGGTCCAAGTAGGCTGTGTGGACTACCTTCCCTTCATCTATGGCTTTGGTAACTGTTTCAAAGAAGGTGACCAGGTTCAAGAGGCAAGATCTGCCCTTAGCAAAGCCGAATTGGGTAGGATCCAGTGTCTGGAGGTTCCCAATGTCTTTGTTTATGATTTCCATGATGATACGCTCCATAGCTTTACAGACCAGGCTAGTCAGGCTTATAGGTGATAGTTTCCAGGGTCTGTTGTGGCACCACCTTTGTGGAGTGGGACCACTGTTGCTGTACGCCATTCCTTGGGTACATATCCTGTAGTAAGGCTGAGATTGAACAGTGACTTTATATGAGGGCTTAGTTCTTTTTGGAGCTCGTGTAAGATGCACTGGTCCCATTGATGCTGTGTTTCTTGCTTTGGAGAGGGCAGCTCTCACCTGTGCATCTGTGATCTCAGGAAGGCTACACTCTGTTGGGATAGACATTTGCTCTGTTGGAGGGGGAATGGGGGGAGAAGTTTGCACTGAACCTTTCTGCCAGGATGTTGGCAATGTCTGTGGGTTCAGTGTATTTTATTGTCATTTTGCACTAATTCAGAGCATATCTGGGAGTTGCCTCCCAGGTTTCTGACATAACTAAAGAAGGCCTTGTGATTATCTTTAGTGTCTTGTGCAATTTTTCTTTCGAAGCTGGCCTTAGATGATTTTATGAGGGATCGTAGTTTCTTGCTAGTATTGATCAGAGATGCCTTCCCTTTTTGGGATTTTGCTCTATCATGTAGTAGCTTTCTCCTTCTGTTGTATAGCTTATTTATGGCCAGGGTCCACCAGATGGGTCTCCTGCCTTTGGAGGAGTGAGTCTTGGTTTTATTTGGGATAGCATGCTCCATTCATTCCTGTAGGTGTCCATAGAATGCTTTTGTAAAGGATTCTGCATTTTGGGCCGTATTTTCCACTGGCCCGGGGGCTTTGAAGGATTCCACCTCAGTTTTGAGAAGTGTGAAGTTTGCTTTTGAGTGCATGGATCTTGAGGTTTAGACTTCTGGTGTTGAGCAGCATTACCCTTAGTTTTTTTTTCTTTGTGTTGTCAGGGGTGACAGGTGCAAGCTGTCCCTAGTGAACCAACATGGCTTGTCGAGCATGCCATCCCAGGCTGACAGACACTGGATCCCCTTTGAATGACACCAATACTTTAGCCAATTGTTAAAGTTGATCATTTTGTCTTTATACTGTGGCATCATTCTTGGTGAGGGTAACATGCTACTCAAGGTCAAAGTCATACCGGCCTGGGCTACATGATCAAAGAGCTCCTGTATGTCTTTTTTCATGTAGTCCAGGGAGGTACATCTCAGGTCATTCACACCAGCATGGACAATGACGGAGTCATATTTGTACTTGCTTTGGAGTGACCTGAGTGCTTGTGTTATGTGGTGGATCCTGGCACCCGACAGGCAGCTTACATTGACCTTCTTCTTGTTCAGCCTGGTGAGTGGTTCATCAGTGTGCCTGACAATAGAGTCACCTATTACAAGTGTATTAGGTGTGTTGTTTAGCCTTAAGGGCTGTGACTGTGTGGCACACTGACTTTGTGAGCTATGTGCTACATAGGTATTGTTTCATGGTAGGGGTTGCTTGGATGTCTGCTTTGGCATCCTTGTAAAGGTGTATGTTATTGAGAAACAAAGTCTGTAAAATAACTGTGCAGATGGCAGCTGGAAGGACATCAACGAAGTAAAGAGATGTAACATCAAGCAAGATAACAGATAGTGCTGGAACACCATGTTTCAGATAACTGAGTTTCCTTGGACCACCGAACTTGAATCTAGGACAAGTCATAAATTAGAAGAACAAAGGAAAACTGTTATACAAAGAAAGAACTGGTATACATCAGACTTTGAGAAAAATATCAGAACTTTTGGTATAAATATGAGTGTGTATAAACAAGCTTTGGGAATTTGCCATAGAGAGCTGACAGTATCTGTGTTGCATGCTTGTAGATCTGAAAGGAAAATGTGACAGTAAAGCGTATTAATTGAAATAGTTGTCTTTGTGTATTTATTGTACTCAGTATAATACGGTAATAAGACCAGTTGATTACAAGAAATAGTTAAATGAACTGCGGTATGCATGCATGTAAATGCAAGTAACAGCAAGAAACCAACAGAAGGAAGTATATCATTTTTCAATGGCGAGTCACAGTTGACGGACAAATGGTTTCTTATTGTGACAACTACAGCTTCTTTTTTATTTTATTCAGTTAGTACTTTCAGTTCCAATGCAAACGTTTGCCTCCTTCTTCTGTACAGTATCCAGTAGCAGAACAGTGCATCTCTGCAGATTCCACAGGTCCTGCACATTCACACAACTGAATCTGCCAACTGTGTTTGACCACCTTTTGGGAGAATCAACGAGGGACTTTCCACATTTTCTCAAGTGAATACTTGATCACCTTCCACACAGAAACTGGTAATTCTCTTTTTGTTTCTCATTCTACAGCATGGATGCCATAAACAAAAGAACTGTAAAGTGTAAGACTACCTTTCAGGTAGACAGTAATAATAGTCCAGTACATGTATGGTCAGGATTTAAAGATTGGTACAAACGTAACTGTAGCACATGTAGTACTTTACTAGATAAAGTTCATGTCAATGCTTTATGTACATTTGACTGGTATGTTAAACAGCAACATCATTTGTATGACAGTAAACGTTTATTATGCAAGTTAAATGAAACTGCTTTCTTTGTTCAGTGTCATAAATGTCCTGTCACCACATGTAAAATGTTAATTTCAGAGTTACAGTATCAGTCAAGTCAGTTATTTAGAAAATCTTCTGTACATCTTACTAGACAAAAGTGGCATAAATCCACTGCACATTACAAAACAGATAAAAGCAGAGATGAAGTTCATGGTGAAGTGACAAAAAGATTTTATAAACTTCTAAGACACAGTCAGAGCGATTTGAAAAAATTCAGACAACATATGAAAACACTTTTTCAAAAGTGCATAAGAGCTTTAAAATCAGCAGAACAGAATACTGACAAATACAATCTGATTAGTAAAAAAGTTAAAGCAACAGCAGTTAACTATGCTGATAGAAAATAATTTATGACGTACTATTCTACATTTAGAAAATGGTTAGGCGTAAACAGCACAAACTTTCATTCAGTTAAAGCAAGGCACTTAAATAGTGATATTCAAACCATTTCAAATAACAAAGCAGTTCTAGGGCATAAAAATCAAATGAGAGTAGTTAAACGCAGTAAAGACATGACATCACCAAACTGACATGCATGTATTTTCTTTTCACCTAAAGTGCAGCAAAAGGCAGACAACAGCAAATGTAAATCATGTAAATATATTTGTTTTAAGCATGTGTTAGTTAAGTCAATATATCTTTTGATGTTCTTCATTCCACATTACTGCAGTCCTAACTATTGGGTAGTCCGCTGTCCAGTCGGCCCGAATACCAAAGTATATGGCTGACGTCGGTCAGGGCGCATTAGACTGACGTCAGTACGTCAGGGTACTAATGCGCATGACCGACGTCATATCCTCAGTCTTTTTTGCCGCATGGTCCGATGCAGAAGCAATTTTGCGAGTGCAGGTTGGCGTTCTGAAAATTTCTGAAGTCAGAGTTTCAGACCGAATCAAAGTTGGCTAAGTACCCGTTAGAATATTTTGGTTTTTCTTGCCTCAGTATTTAACGGATGTCAGAAAAAGTGAATAACTGTATTTCTTGTGGGAAACAGATACCTCATAGGGATTACCATACTTTGTGTATACCTTGTTTAGGGCCTGAGCACGGCGTTGTTGGATGCCGTTCTTGTGCTAGATTTAACAAACGCACTATTAAGAGAAGGTTAGACTGTGCCAGGTTAGTGTTTGGGAAGCGTTGTAACTATAAAATGCCGCCGGATGCTCCGGCCCAGCTTCGACTAAAAAGCAGGACAAAACAGCAAAGCCTAGGGGAAGAACCGACAGTCCCAGGCGTCGGTTCTTTAGAAACTCAGTGGAGCCGGAGGTTTTGCCAGGTGTTTCTTGGAGTCTCAGGGAGAGAGTTTACTGTTACAGGATGTTTCCTCAGGAAGTAGGCCAGGCTGAGGGGGCTTCTCAGGTGGCTGTTCTTCCCTCACTTCCTAAGGTGGTTAGGGCCTCCCCTTCTGTTTCCAAGGCTTCTTTAAGGGGCAGGCCAAGTTTTGCTTCAGTCAGTGGGGGTTTCTCCTAGTGCTTCAGGGTCTTTGCCTAAGAAACATATGCTTAAAATGGCAGAAGATTTGATTACTATGATAAGGGGTTCTATGCCCCCTCCTGATAAGAGGCCTAGGGTGGAACCTGAGCTTGAGAGTTTTGAGCAATGCTCGAGGCTTCTGAGTCTTGGCTGAAGACTTGCAGGAGTTCCTACTTATTCTGATTCTGATGTGGATGATTGTACTCCTTCAGCTTCTCCTCCTGTGGATTTTTCATTTTCAGAGACTTTGCATTCCATGAGGGAGCATTTTAAATGGGAAGGCCAAGATTTCTCTGATTCCAGGAAAAGGCTTAGGGAGTTCTTGTTTTTACCCCAGCATAGGCCTTTAGCTATACCTCCTGTTTTGAATGTGGTGGAAGATGTTTTTGCAGAGGCTTCCTTGAATCCTGATTCTTTGCCTCCTGCCCCAGTTAAACCGGATAGGTATTATAGGGTGCCTGAAGCTCATAAGTATCTTTTTAAGAGTCCTAGGGCAGACCCGGAAACTGTCTCTCAGGGGCCTAAAGGTGTAAAGGCCTCAGTTAAAAATCCTGTTCCTCCTGATAGAGGCAAGGGCTTTGGATAGATGGGGAAAGAAAGTGTATACTTCTTCCACTTTAGCCATGAGGGCGTTGAATTGTCAGTTTCACATGTTAAAATATCAGAATTACCTTCTTTCACAGTTGAAATCTAAGGTGGATGCTCTGGCGGAAGGTATTGACTGTAAAGAGTTGCAGGATTTAGTTCATGTGTCTGAACAGGTGGGTAAACATTCCTTGCAATGTGGTTTTGATGCTGTGCAGGCCTCCTCCAGGGTGGCTGCCACTGGTTCTGTTCTTCGTGCACGCCTGGTTGAGAGATCAGAACTTAGCTGAGCATGTTAAGACAAGGATTTTGGATGCTCCTTTGCAGTCTGATGTGTTATTTGGTTCGCCTGTGGAAGCAGTTTTGAAGAAAATGGAGGACAAGGCTAAATCTATGCAAACTGTTAAAGATTTTTACAGGTGCAGCCTCAAGTTTAGTAGAATTTGGCCTGCTAAGGGTTGGACTTTTCCTGCTTATGATTCCCAGTCTAGGGGTAGGTCTAGACGTGGTAGGGGCAGAGCTCAGGGTTCTTTTAGGCCTAGAACAGGGAGTTCCCCTGCTCAGACTTCTGGGGAGGGCAGGGGTCAGTCCTTTCGTAAGCAGACCCAATGACCTGCCTTTTCAGCTGCCAGTTCATTCTCGCCTGGCAGCACCGTTGGGAGGAAGGCTGTTTCTTTTCAAAGAAAATTGGGATTTAATTACCCAAGACAGATGGGTTCTGGATATTATTCACCACGGTTACAGGTTTTATTTCCATACCTTGCCTCCTTTCAAGGGCATGCCAGACATTCCCCCTCTACAAAGACAAGAGGCTCACAAGCAAATTTCTCTGTTACTCCAAATAGGGGCCATTCAGCCGGTTCCTGTGCCAGAAAGGGGCCTAGGATTTTATTCTCGCCTGTTCTTAGTACCAAAAAAGGGGAACACGTGGAGACCAATTTTGGATTTATCTATCCTCAACACTTATCTGGACATTCCCAAGTTCAAGATGTTGACGTTACAACAGCTTTTACCTCTGCTGGGCAAAGATCACTGGATGGTAACTTTAGATCTCAAGGAGGCTTACCTTCATGTGCCTATAAGACTAAGTTGCAGAAAGTATCTGCGTTTTCGAGCTGGAAATTCTCATTATCAGTTCTCTGCATTGCCCTTTGGCTTATCTACTGCCCAGAGTATTCACAAAGGTTCTGGCTCCAGTGATAGCTTACTTCAGGCTATAAGCTATTCAAATCTATCCTTACTTGGGCGATTGCCTGATTCTGGCTCAAGAAAAGGAAGACCTTCTACAGCATTTGGAATATGTCATAGCAGTGCTAAGATGCCTAGGGTATTCTGTGAACGAAATAAAGTCCAGTCTAGTACCCTCTCAAGACATGTGCTTTCTGGGTGTGAGACTGAATACAGCAGCCCAGATGGCCTTTTAACCCCGGACAAACAAAAGAATCTTTCCAGTTACTTCCATCAACTATCTCTTCAGTCGGGCTGACTGCAAGGACAGTCCTTCAAGCCTTAGGGTTCATGGCATCTTGTATTCTGGTGCTTCCCAATGCCAAACTGCATATGAGGAAGCTACAATGGTATCTCAAAATGTATGGACACAGCACTGCCAGGATTTGGACACTGTCATTCAAATAATACCTTGCATTCAAAAGGAATTTTTGTGGTGGGCTCAGGAATGTCACCTAAACAAAGGGACTCTCTGTGACCCGGCCAGAGGCGAGTCAGATTCTAACGACAGATGCCTCAGACATTGCTTGGGGAGCTCATCTAAATGGAAAGTGGATACAAGACAAGTGGCCTGCCAGACTACAGCATCTACATATCAACATGAAGGAGATGTTAGCAGTCCAATTTGCATTAATGGCTTTCAAGGAGTTACTTCTTCCAGGGCAGGTGTTGATTCTAACAGACAACACAACTGTCATGTGGTACATCAACAAACAAGGGGAACACATTCTTACCCATTGTGCAGGCAAGCAATGATTTTATGGGAGACTGCGCCCAGCTTGCAACTAACTCTTCAGGCAAGGTTTCTGCCGGGAGCACAGAACTCCTTAGCAGATGTGTTAAGCAGACAAATCATGGATCCCCACGAGTGGAAACTGGATCTTCATGTATTTCAAAAGTTGACAGTGTCCTGGGAACTCCAGACATAGATCTGTTCGCTTCTCCACTAAACCACCAGCTGCCAAAGTTTTGCACAAAGAGGTTTCATCACACAGCTTGGAAAGTGGATGCTCTTTCTTTCAGTTGGAAAAATCTTCATGTGTATGCATTTCCACCTCTGCCTCTTCTTCCAAAGGTGCTTCTAAAGGTCAGACAAGACAAGCCAAGGATGATTTTAATAGCTCCAGATTGGCCTCGGCAGCACTGGTACCCATTACTGAGGAGTCTGGTAAAGAAGCCTCCATGGCCTTTACCCTTGATTCCACACCTGTTGTCTCAGAGAGACGGTCACCTGCTCAATGTCAAGCTTCACTCTCTTCATCTAACAGCCTGGCATATTCTGTTTTGAAAGACAGCAGGTCTCAACTTCCTCAACAAGTTTTAAATGTGATTATGGAAGCCAGGAGACCTAGTACAAGGAAAGTGTACGCAGAAAAATGGAAGAGATTTTTATTTTGGAGTGCAGCAAACAATTTGGAGATTTCGGAGCCAAATCTGAGTGTGGCTCTTCAATATCTTACTGAGTTATTGGACAAAGGTTTGTCTTTCTCTTCCGTTAAGATTCATGCTGCAGCAATTTCAGCTCACTATGATTGTGACCCACCATTGTTTTTGATCCTTTGTTCAAGCAATTTCTTAGAGGGCAAAGAATATAAGACCCCCGTAGAGCTCCTACTCCTGCTTGGGACCTCAATTTTGTGTTGGAGAAACTTACTCTACAACCTTTTGTGCCTGCGGCTACTGCTGACTTGAAATACTTGTCATGGAAGACTGCTTTTTTGTTGGCCATTACTTCTGCAAGAAGGGTTTCTGAGTTACAGGCCCTTATGGCAGTGGAGCCTTTTTGATTTTTCATAAGGATAGGGTATCTTTATTACTAATCCTTCCTTTATGCCTAAGGTGGTTTCTAGTGTGGCTTTAAACCAAACTATTCATTTGCCTACTTTTTATGCAGATCCCCAAAATAAAGGGGAAAAGATTTTGCACACTTTAGATGTACACAGGCAATTCGTTATTATTTGAGCAGGACTAAAGATTTTAGGCAGTCTCAGCAGTTGTTTATTTCTTTTGCTTTGAGTTCTCAGGGCAAGCCTGTGTCAAAACAAACTATTTCTAGATGGATTGGGTGTTGCATTACATTTTGTTATTCCCATCATGGCAAGGAAATTCCAGCTGGGATTAGGCCTCATTCCACTAGGGCTACTGCCACTTCAACAGCATTTCTGGGGGGGGTGGCAACTAAGGATATTTTGGAGGCAGCTACTTGGAGTTCAGTGCATACTTTCTCTAAGCATTATCACCTTCCTCTCTACTCTAAGTCTAGGGCTGGTTTTGCCACAGCTATTTTGCAAGGCATGTTGTCAGTTCCTGCTTCCTTATGATTTGCCAGCCTCCCTTACCTCTGCTTTGGGATTCTACCCAATAGTTAGGACTGCAGCAATGTGGAATGAAGAACATAGTACAGTTTTGTACCTACCATAAATGTAGATGTTCGAGGATCCACATTGCTGCAGTCCAATTTACCCTCCCTCCTTCCCCTCTGTGTTTAGGGGTGGTTGTGTAGGTGAGGTTATGATCTGCTAATTTTGTATATTTTGTATATATATATATATATATTTTGGTGCAGGTATGTTGGCAGTGTTTGGTTTTGGGCCTTATCTTTTCAGGGTCTTCTGACATCTGGGGCAAGAAAAGACTGAGGATATGACGTCGGTCATGCGCATTAGTACCCTGACGTACTGACGTCAGTCTAATGCGCCCTGACCGACGTCAGCCATATACTTTGGTATTCGGGCCGACTGGACAGCGGACTACCCAATAGTTAGGACTGCAGCAATGTGGATCCTCGAACATCTACATTTATGGTAGGTACAAAACTGTACTTTTCTTACAATATTTTATAATTGTATAATAGCATAAAAAATAGCCAAGACTTCAGCAAAAACAGTATTCAAAAACAATAATGTCATGTAGTCCTATCTCGCCTCCATTATTACGTGTGGGATCGGAGCTGATCCTCGGCTCCAACTCGGCCACTTTTAGAAAGCCTGAAAACTTCTGATTGGCTCGTGGCTAGGGGGTAACCCATGGTGCATGAGCACATTCCCCAGATCTCGTTTGCTGCATCTTCAGTCGGAAGTTTCTTTTGGTTGGCCGTAGCTAAGTGATTCCGTTTTATTATTATTACTACTTAATTGGGAGTTTTGTGCTTCTAGTGAAGTTTTTCTGTCATAGTCTACTGCTGACAGTCTTTATTGTGATTACCGATTTGAATTTTTAACCAAATTTGACCTTATTGTTGTTTTTAAAAAATTTCTTGGGTCTGTTGGCCATTTGTGTGTGGTATCCCATGAGTGTGTGTTTTTTTTCTTGGCTAGACTGTCTAACTTAGAGGTTCTAGTTTGTCCCTGTTTCTTTTCTTACACTAGATTCGTTTAAGTTAGAGAACCTAGTAACCCCCTTTTTTTCTTTTTTATTTTGTGGGTGATAGGGCTAGATCTACTTAGTTAGAGGATCTAGTTCCTCTCTTGTTGTGTGAGTGTGTTGGTTTTCCTCTGGTGCCAGTATGTCTAAGGAGCCTAAAGAATACAAACAGTCAGGCTTTAAAAAGTGTATTAAATGTTCTCAAAAAATATCCATCGCCGATGGACATAGTGTCTGTGTGTACTGCTTAGGGGCCATACATCTACAAGAAACTTGTCTTTTCTGCCATTCTTTCAGCCCTAGACTACTCCAGGAATGGAAGAATAAGCTGATTTTGAAAGGTATGTTGAAGCCTTCCTTTGAGGAAGACCTAGCCAGTTCTTCCTCCTCTGCTAGGTCGCATTCATCCAGGAAGGATAAGGGCAAGACCTCTAAATGGCCTTCTCCAGCCCCAGCTTCTGCCTCTGAACCTCCACAGAAGTTACCAAAATTGGAGTTGGTCTCTGTCTCTTCGGCTCCACAGTCTTCGGGGCTGATTGAGATTTTGGACATAGACCCTGCAGTATCGGCACCAAGTGTTTCAGCGCCGATCACTAGCAGTCCTCTTCAGAGCCAGTCAACGGATATTCCACCTGTCTCCCCTACTCTAAAATTGCCTATATTGCAGAGAACGAGGTCTCCCACACTGTCCTCCAGATCCTCCAGGAGTCTATCTGGAGAAGACAATGAGAAAGTGGTGCTCAGACTCTTCAAGTCATTGGCCTTGCCAAAATTTTTGTTGGCTCCTGCTACCGATCTTGCTCTCATTCCTCCTCCAACCCAGATGTGGCCTTTGGAGCCGATATTTCCGTACCGGCTACAGTGGTGTCCTCGGCTCCAACACCCATGTGGTTGTCTCGGAGCTGAGTTCCACTCCGACACTCTCGGCACTGTCCGGAGTATTTAGGGTCCAAAGCTGTTAGGTCGGCCCCGAGGGGGATACTTGGAACTGAACTTCTTTGTTGCCAAGCCTCCCTCTTGGTGCATTGTCCTGAGTGAGCTCGGACCCTACATTGTTCTTGGAGCCGATCCTTTTGGAGCCATCGGCACCTACGCTCTCTTCGGAGCCAGGGCATCTTTCAGAGCCGAAGGAAACTGTCTTCGTGAAGATGAGGAGCATGTTGGATAGTTCATCCACCCCACGTATAAGTACCGATGCTATACCCCCCAAGCGCCAACTACAGTCTCAGCATCCTGTTTTTCCCGGGATGGCAGAGATTCACAGCCTCAGGACCCCCATTTGTGTGTTCCCCGATCTTCAGACACCTCCCCAGAGGACCCCGCTGAGGAGACCTTTCGGAAGAGATCATGTAAGAGGAAGCATGTAGACTCCCCTGATGAGTCTGTCACATCTGACACTGATCTTGATGAGTCGGAGGGGTCCCCTAAGTCGTCCTCTGAAGATGTCTACTTTGCAGACATTTTGGAGATCCGCAGGCAGAGAGGTGGCTGGCCCACCATTACCCCATCTGATGAGGAGTCAGTGTACCTGAAAGCTTTCAGGTCTCAACCTTCAGCTTCATGGGTGTCTCCCCCGTTTGATGAATTATTGGATCTTGTGAGTCAGAAAGCATAGCAGACTCCTGATGCCATGGAACTGGTCCCCAGGAGGCTGAATAATTTTTTTCCACCCCTAAAGACAAATAATTTTTATCCAAGGGCTTACCTGTTGATGCCATGGTGGTGGTGGCGGCCATGAAGAAGGAACTGGCAGAGACTTCTTCTTCTGTCCATCCACCCAATAAGGAATCCCAAATGATGGATAGGTATGGGAAGTGTATCTTCTCTTCAGTGGCTTTTACACTCAGATCGCTGAACTAACTATCACACTTTACGAGACTTCAGGGAGATCTCCTAAAGGAGTTAGGAGATACTCTTCAGGGTACCTCTACTGAAGCAGTCCCATCTACAGTGTCTACTCAGTTGGCTACCCTAACATCCATTGTTAACTCCTCCATGCAGCTGATCTCGTACGAAGCTGATGGTGCGAGTAGGGCGGCGGGTTCAGGAGTCTCCTTAAGAAGACACTCCTGGATGTGTCTATGCAAGTTTGCTGAGCCTTTCAAGTCTACGTTCACTAATGCCCCCATTGATGGATCCTCTCTTTTTGGACCCAAGGTGAAAGATACCCTCACCAGGTGTGAACAGGAAGGAAAGACTCTCTCTGCCGTGGGAGTCCATTTTACAGTTCCTTCTAGACCTTACTCTAAAGGTCAGAAGAGCGGTAAAATATGGTTCAAGAAATCACAGAGACCTTTCCAGGATACACAGGGTGATTCCTCCTTCAGCGGCAGGGGAGGAGGAACTAATGGTAGACATAGCCCTAGAGGCAGGGGAGGCCCACAAAATCAGGGAGGACGTGATTCCTTTTGTGACCGTCCCTATCAGCGTAGCTGATGTGGAACTCGACTGTTCTTCTCTGGAGCCGGTCGTGGGTCACCTGTCCTTGTACCCAGAAGACTGACTAAATCTCACTCGAGACAAGTGGGTACAAGACATTATCACCAGAAGTTACTCTATACCCTTTTCCCTTCCACCACGCCCTCCCAAAAGGATCCCAGATGTACCACCCAATCACAGGGATCAAGTGGCTATAGAGATAGAAAAGCTGCTATTAAAAGGAGTCATCCAAAAGGTCCCAGTAGACCAGACAGGACTCGGAACATACTCCAGGTTCTTTTTAGTTCCAAAAAGAACAGGAGACTGGAGACCCATCTTAGACCTCAGCAGGTTAAATGAGTATGTAAATAAGTCCGTTCCAAATGGTCACTCTACAATCCATACTACCTCTCTTAGGAAAGACAGCTGGATGTGCTCAATAGATCTCCAGGATGCCTACTACCACATAATGATGGACAAAGCATCAAGGAGTTATCTACACTTCCAGCTGTGAGCCAGTCATTACCAGTTTTGAGCGCTGCCCTTTGGTCTCACCACAGCCCCCCAGGTGTTCACCAAATGCATGGCAGTAGTGACAGCTCATTTGAGACATCAGTTAATCCAAGTCTTTCCATATCTGGATGATTGGCTCCTGACTGCCACCACCAGGCATCGTCTAGTTCAATCCAAAGATTCCACAATCATGCTCTGTTCCCAGTTGGGAATCTCTATAAACTGGGAAAAATCCTCAACTTTGCCCACTCAATCTATAACCTTTA
Organism: Protopterus annectens; assembly: GCF_019279795.1. Taxonomy (NCBI): domain Eukaryota; kingdom Metazoa; phylum Chordata; order Ceratodontiformes; family Protopteridae; genus Protopterus; species Protopterus annectens. Next base: position 270,697,131 of record NC_056747.1, on the reverse strand, counting down.
TAGGAGCAAACATAGACACGGTTTCTATGATAGCCAGACTACGCACAGACAGAATACAGAATCTTGCACAGCAAATTTACAGGATACTTCCGCTTCGAAGAGTCAAAGTGAAGGTGATGTTGCAGCTTCTTGGAACAATGGTATCGACCATAACCTTGGAACCATTAGCAAGACTGCATATGAGGCTACTCCAATGGCTCCTGTCATCCCAGTGGTCTTTTCAGCAGTTGCCTCTGCATCACCAGATACTGATCACAGATTCAAGCAAAAAGGATCTCCGTTTGTGGATTCAGTCAGGTCATATTACCACAGGGACTCCCTTTGTTTCACACCAACCTGTTGCCACTGTGACCACGGATGCCTCTAAGATAGGTGGGGGGGGGCATTATCTAGGCAGGACTGTCCAAGGCACATGACAAGATCAAGAGGCCCATCTGCATATCAATGTCTTAGAGATGAGAATGGTGTTTCTAGCTTTGCAAGCACTTTGTGACTTTCTCCCTGTAGGGACAATAGCTAATCAATCAGACAACATGTCGGTGGTTTGGTATCTAAACAGACAAGGGGGAACCAGATCATACCCTTTATGTTGAGAGGCCCTGCGAGTTTGTAACTGGATGATTTCTTCCCAATGCTTTTCATTGCAACAAACATCTCAGGGACATCCAACGTGATAGCGGACAAGCTAAGCAGGGCAATATTGTTACCTCATGAATGGTCTTTGAACCAGGAAGTAGCCTGTCTGATCTTCCACAAGTGGGGGACAACCCTGCTGCGATCTCTTTGCCAGCCCCATCAACACCAAATGCAGCACCTTTTTCTCCGTCATCCCCCCTCCAGGAGAGTCTCCATGAGATACACTTGTCCACGATTGGCCCCCGGGATTCCTTTCTGCTTTTCCTCCTTTTCCACTCATTCCCAAGGTCATACAGAAAGCAATGTTGCTTAGAAGCAAGATGATCCTCATCACTCCTTATTGGCCTCATCAGATTTGGTTCCCTTTTCTCGAGCCTCACCTGTTGAACTATCCATGGACTCTGGACCCAGTGCCAGACCTCTTGACACACATGTCAGAGTCTCTTCATTCCAGTCTCCACACTCTCAAACTGACAGCATGGCTGCTCCAGTTCCGTCACTAGTCAGGCTTCATGATCTGTCTCCTGCTGTCACCCATATCATTATTTCTTCTCACAAGCCATTGACTAGAAAATTGTATCACAGTAAATGGAAGAGATTTTCTATATGGGCACATAACAGAGAAGTTAATCCATTTACAGCTCCCATTCCTATTCATAGGTTCATAGGTTCATAGGTTCATACTAGGCTATCTGCCCTAGGGCATTTATAAGCCTAGCCAGAATGTGTTTGGCTTTCGCCACCCATTTTAAATTTATTTTGCTATGCCCTTTTTCGAGGTTAGTATACTGTGCCTCTGTCTAACAGTGACACAGAAGTGATACCTGGGGTAAACCTACGATCTCCCATCCACTCATCAAGATTCCTCTTGAAGAGAGTCAATGAGGGACTCTGCCTAACCTGGACTGGGATTTTATTCCAGAGTGAAGGGAGCCTCTGGGTTATGAATCTGTCCCTCCAGCATGTCCTATTTATTTCAGTGCTGAGGTTCAAGTCTCTCGAGCGCATAGCTCAGTGGGATTTGGATTTTCTGAGGTGCAGCATGTCCATTAATTCCGGGTTGGACATGGCTTTATACGTCAGGCACAGATCGCCTCTGAACAGGCGGTATGCCACTGAGTAGAGCTGGGGTTTCTTTAACCGGGCAGCATATGGCATCTGTTTGAGCCCTTTGATCCTCTTCGTGAGGTACTTTTGGGGTCTTTCCAGTTGCTGCAGGTGTCTGGTAAGGTACATCCCAAAAGGGGCATTGTACTCAATTATGGGCCTGATGAGGGATGAGTAAAGAGACATGATGACCTCCCCTGATCTAGATGTGAATCCCTTCATGATTAGGTGGGCTATATAAAATGTTTTTCTAACCACTTTGGCCACGTGGTTGTCAAATGAGAGCTTGCTATCAACTTGGGTCCCCAGGTCCCTAATTACTTCTTCTGTACTTAAAGGATTACCACCTATGTGGTAATTTGTGGGCACTTTGTTTTTGCCAAAGGGGATGACTATACACTTTTTGGCATTTAGCTTGAGGCCATGGCTCTGGCACCAGTTGTCTGTTTCTATGAGGCCCTTTTGGAGGATGCTTGTGTCGGCTGGAGAGTCGATTATGGCACCCAGTTTGCAGTCATCTGCGAACTTGGTCAGCCACAGTCCTTCCGTGTTGGTCTGTACCTCCAAGAAATATATACCGAACAAGAGAGGTCCCAGGACTGAGCCTTGTGGGACACCACTTGTAACTGGTTTGGAGTCTGACATGGCTCCAGCAATTCTAACCATGTGGGTTCTGTCCTTGAGCCAGTTTGCAATCCATCTAGTGACATAGGGGTTTATATTTAAGCTGGTGAGCTAATCTATAATGCCCGAGTGGGGTATTGTATCGAAGGCTTTTGTGAGGTCCAGGTAGGCTGTGTGGACCACCTTCCCCTCGTCAATGGCCTTGGTGACTGTTTCAAAGAAATCAACCAGGTTTAAGAGGCAGGATCTGCCCTTAACAAAGCCGAACTGGGTAGGATCCAGTGTCTGTAGGTCCCCAATATCTTTATTTATGAGGTCCATGATGATCCTTTCCATAGCTTTGCAGACCAAGCTAGTCAGGCTTATGGGGCGATAATTTCCAGGATCCGTTGAGGCACCACCTTTATGGAGAGGGACCACTGATGCTGTACGCCACTCTTTGGGCACATATCCTGTAGTAAGGCTGAGATTGAACAGTAGTTTTATGTTTGGGTTTAGCTCTTCTTGAAGTTCATGTAGGACGCAGCCCGGGACACCGTCTGATCCCATTGATGCTGTGTTTTTTGCTTTGGAGAAGGCGGCTCATACCTGAGCATCTGAGATGTTATGGGGGCAGCACTCTGCTGGAATAGATATTTGCCCTTGTGGTGGGGGGGGGGAGTTTGCGCTGAACCTGTCAGCTAGGATGTTGTCAATGTCTTTGGGTTCAGTGTATTTTTTGTCATTTTGGACTAATTCTGAGCATATCTGGGAATTACCACCCAGGTTCCTAACATAACTAAAGAAAGCCTTGTGATTATCCTTAGTGTCTTGTGCAATTTTTCTCTCGAAGCTGGCCTTAGACAATTTTATGAGTGCCCGTAGTTTTTTGCTAATACTGATCAGTGATGCCTTCCCTTTTTGGGATTTTGCTCTATCATTTAGTAGCTTCCTCCTTCTATTGTATAGTTTGTTTATGGCTGGGGTCCACCAGACAGGACGTTTGCCTTTGGAGGATTGGGTCTTGGTTTTATTTGGGATCGCATGATCCATGCATTCCTGAAGGTGTTCATAGAATGCGTTTATAAAGGATTCTGCGGTCTGGGCCGTATTTACCACAGGCCCAGGGGCTTTGAAGGATTACACCTCGGTTTTGAGGAGTGTGAAATTTGCTTTAGAGAAGTTTTTCACTGTGGTTTTATGGGCAGGGGGTGGGGTTGGGATGTGAATATCCAGTGAGATTAGTTTATGGTCTGATCTTTCCAGTGAGGGATACACTTCTGGTCTGGAGCATAGAGTCCCCATGTTGGTGATGATCAGGTCCAGTATATTTTCCCCTCTTGTGGGAGTGGTAACAAGTTGTTCCATAGCATTTGAGTTTATAAATTCTAGGAACCTTTGGGCTAGGGTGTTGGAGCTAGAGTAATGCTCCCAGTCTATGTTTGGGTAGTTGAAGTTGCCCAATATAATGGTGTTTGGAGAGACCTTCATATTTTCCAGTGTTCTCAGAAAGGCTGAGTGGGGTTCCTGGGTTTGGGGGGGGTGGTCTGTAGCAGTCTATAAACTGGAAGGCAGTTTTCCCCACTGTTAGTTGCACATGGATAGTCTCTGATGCTTTGTGTTTTGCCACCAACCTGGAGGTGTGGGTATCTTTGATGAATATCGATACTCCCCCTCCTTTTGTGGTTCGGTCTAAGTTTTGGGGCCGAAAAGCATGGTATGAGGTATAACCTGGTAGTGCTGGGGTGCTCTTGGGAGCCCTGAACCAGGTTTCTGTTACTGCACAGATATCGATGTTCTCCATGCTAAGGAGAGTTTCGAGTGCATGCATCTTGAGGTTTAGACTTCTGGCTTATTGTCTTACAGTTCCTTTCAGAACTCTTTCACCAGGGTTCAGCAGCTACTACACTCCGAGTTCAGCTAGCAGCAATATCCAGTTTTCATATGGGGAATAATGATTCGAGCCTTATGTCTCACAAACTGTGCATATCTTTTCTTAAGGGTTCCATGATGTTAAGACCTCCTGTTCAAGACCCCATTCCTCCCTGGGATCTAAATCTAGCCCTTTCTAGACTTACTTTGCCACCCTTTGAACTAGCCCATAGTTGTCAATTGAAATTCCTGTCTTGGAAGACTCTTTTTCTGGTGGCAATAACCTCAGCCAGACGAGTTTCTGAACTACAAGCCTTATCAGTTAAACCTCCATATTTAATTTTTCACAAAGATAGGGTTTCTCTCCAGACCAATCCTTCTTTTATCCCTAAAGTCTGTTCTCATTTTCACTTAAACCAAACAATCGAGTTGCCAGTGTTCTTCCCTAATCACACCAATAAAACAGAGTATAGATTTCATCAATTGGATGTGCATAGGCAACTGCGTTTCTATATCCACGAAACCAAAGGATTTAGAAAATCAGAACAGCTATTCGTTTCCTTTGCTGAGACAAGAATGGGTTTGCCAGTTTCTAAGGTCACACTATCGAACTGGATCTCTAATCGTTTCTCTTTCATTTACACTTCTGAGGGAAAGGAGTTACCCATTAAAGTCAAAGCGCATTCTACCAGGTCATTTTCTACTTCTGCTGCCTTCCAAGCCAGGATGCCTATTGATAATATATGTGCAGCAGCAACACAGGCTACCCCTCATACCTTCATTTCCCATTATAAATTGGATTTAACTTTCAGGGGTAGAGCCTCATTTGGTTCCACAGTACTCAGGAGTATTTTCCAGTGAGCCACCCACTCAAAATGCTAGGGATGCTGTCCCACACGTAATAATGGAGGAGAGATAGGACTACATGACATAAAGAAGTTATATACTCACCATAACATTCCATGTATGTAGTCCATCTCACCAAACATTATTATAAACCCACCCACCAGCCCCCTTCCTGGAGGATCTGGAAACAGTTTTTTCTACAGTGGTTTATACCATAAAGGGTGCCTTTATTACAGTTTATTCTTCCGGACCTTTGTCCTCTTTCTGTCTTATCCTGATATAGACTAGTAGCAAACAAGATCTGGGGAATGTGCTCATGCACCATGGGATATCTCCTAGCCACAAGCCAATCAGAAGTTTTCAGGCTTTCTAAAAGCGGCCAAGTCGGAGCAGAGGATCGGCTATGAACCCACACGTAATAATGTTCGGCAAGATGGACTACATACATGAAACGTTATGGTGAGTACATAACTTCTTTTTATGCATAGTTAAGCAAGTTAATGTTTATTACAACTGCATTCTAATATCAAGTTGCAAGTATATTAACGAATGACTGAAGGTGCAAGTAAGTGCTGAAGGAGTTATGGGTTAAGCATCTGGAATGTGCAGAAAGAAAAAAAGTATGTGAGCTCAAATCTTTCCAGGCTGGAATGGGTAGTTATAAAGAATGTTGTAAAAGATAAAATGTTACTGGTACTGAAATTTATAAGGTCAAGGAAACAAGACTGGTTACCAGGCCAAATGGCTTACATTTTTCTAAAACATTATTGTTAAGTAATCACGTACAGCATTAAGCAAAAACAATAATAGTCTGTAAGTAAATACTACACCGAGTACAGTCAGTACATGGGCTATGGTATGCAGTTAAAATAAATTATGCAGGTCCCTTTACAAAAAGGGAGGGTACAGATAGCTACTAGTAACCATAGACGTCTTTTCAAAATAGGTAAAAGCGATTCCTATTACAACTTTGACAGTACAGGCAACAGCAAAAGCTTTATAAAAAAAAATAAGCAAATGTGTAAGACCAAAGTGTCACAGTCTAGGTAACAGCTAAAGGACAAGCATACATTCAATTATCACAGCATAAAGCATAAACAATACTGCAATAAAATGATGTATAAGGTCATGCTTTCACTTTTACACTATCTTTGTAAACAGTACTGCAAAGGAGACTCAAATAAAGGTGCAAAGTGGTAATAACAAACATATATTTTAATGTTTCAAGTAATGTAATTAGCAGGCTTCAGTTTAATGCTAAGTTTGTAAACTGGACTGAGTGTACATTGCAGCCATGTATATGCAAATGCAAAAACAATCTGTACAAGCAAGCGTATTCTGTACAGTACTAGTAAATGGTTTATCTATGTAAATAGAGTAACAAGTCAAAGCTTGACATTTGTGATGTTTTTTTTAAAACAATACTGCAATGCCTTTGCAATAAAATACTCAAGAATTGTCAATAAATTACTGTATAGGACATCACTGTATAGAGTCATATTCAGATTCATCCAGTTCTAATAATAATGGTTGTCATCACTGTGTTGACAATATTAAACTGTGTTAACTTGCTGTATTAAAAGAAAACAAAAAGTTTTGTTTCCCAATGTGTTTCTAGTTAATAGCAATATAACTTAACTAAAATGTACATACTAATGTAGACAGTTTGTATTTAAAATAAAACAGAGGGAATATATACAGTGACAGATATGTTTAAAAATGTATAAATGCATGTGCGCATCTATTTGCTAGTTAGATGCATATACACATCTGTTGCTATAATATATGTAGAAATAATATAGTTAGTTAAATACATGTATTTCTGTTTGCTAGCATACATATGCTGTGGTACAGCTTGAGACAAGCTGAATGTTCAGTGTCTGGAACATGCTTCAAGGACTATCAATACAAATGCAGCTGCGAGACAAGGCATGCAGCATTCAACACAGCCATCTGCTTTTCATTTGTATCAGTCTGAACATCAAAACAGAGGGAATTACAATATTTCACAAATAAAACTTAGTTAAAAAAATGCTACACAAAATAGAACATAAGACAATTTCAGCTGTAAAAAGCATACAGCATGTACTTTTTGGAAGATAACATTTAACACAAATATAACAACATGGTTAGCTAAACAAGGTCAGGCATTCATAAAAGTAGAGAGAAAAAATCAAAGACTGACATAAACATTTCAATAAACAGCTCTATCTCTATTAGATGCTGTACCTCAAAAATGCAACAGTTCTAACAAGGGAAGACATCATGCAAAAATGTCACAGTGTATAGACAATAAAAATAAACTCAACAGGAAAAAAGGTTATGATTTCTACCAATACTCTGTTTATTTGTATAGACAACACAGTAATACAAGAAAAGGACCATGGGTTAAAATACTTACCATTTTGAGTAACAGGCCAGTACTTCGTACAGATCAAATGGTGAAAATACCATCCACTTGTACTATGATAGGACAACAATACCAAAAAAACAATATTGCACTTCAATATTACATTTCCAAGTTTTAAAGATACCAAATGCAGATTTAAAAGAGTTTGGTATAAAAGAAACTAATAAAATAAGATATCTCACAGATTGTACATTTACAAGCACAAGGGAATCCTACTATTTAGTAAGTCATTACAACTATCTTTAATAGGCAGATTACAATTTAGTATAAATGGGCAATATTGCCTTCAAATTTCAAAAGGTTTATTAAAGCAGCACCACAGTTTGTATGCATGGTTTCAAATAACCCAGTGTTAATAGTAAAATCAAAAACTGAAGCTGACACTGCCCATAATTGGTTGGATATATTCAGAGGCTGGTCATCATCTGGGACCAAATTGCTAATTTAGTTAATAAATCCTGTGTTGATAGTTTTAGGGGTCATAATAATAATGACAGCTTAAAATTGTTTTTGTATGCTGCAGGTTACAAAGAGTTGCAATAACTCAACAAGTTATGATTGTGAATATGAGCAAAGTGGTAAATGCTGTAAATAATAATGCTAATAAAACAAATGCAGTCTTTTCTTTAACTGAAGTTTAGTTCGTTCCTCAAAATAATGGGGAACTGAAAGAAAATAGTATTCTGTCTCCATTTAAACTGTTATTAGCATGATTATTAGCTTGAATAAAAAGCTGCAAGAATTATATGAAATATAAGGGGTTAATTTAGGAATAGTGTAAAATGCTGAAAAATAAAAAGTAGTAAGTGTGCTGGCAAAGCTTATTAGATTTTGGCATCCATGTAAAGGAGCATGTTATTGAGAAACAAAGTCTGTAAAAATAACTGCGTAGATGGCAACTGGAAGGACATCAGTGAAGTAATGAGATGTAACATCAAGCAAGATAACAGATAGTGCTGGAACACCACGTTTCACATAACTGAGTTTCCTTGGACCACCGAACTTGAATCAAGGACAAAATATAAATTAGAAGAACAAAGGAAAACTGTTATACAAAGAAAGAACTGGTATACATCAGACTTTGAGAAAAATATCAGACCTTTTGGTATAAATATGAGTGTGTATAAACAAGCTTTGGAAATTTGTCATAGAGAGCTGACAGCATCTGTGTTGCACGCTTGTAGATCTGAAAGGAGAATGTGGCAGCAAAGCGTATTAATTGAAACGTTTGTCTTTGTGTATGTATTGTACTCAGTACAATACAGTAATAAGACTAGATGATTACAATAAATAGTTAAATGAACTGTGGTATGCATGCATGTAAATGCAAGTAACAGCAAGAAACCAAGAGAAGGAAGTATACAATTTTTCATATACATATATATATATATATATATATATATATATATATGTGTGTGTGTGTGTGTGTGTGTGTATTTATTTATTTTATTTTATTTTACATTTGTTGGCCGGGAATGTCTGACTGAGCCAAGACCCTTTTTCAGCTGAGGCCCGGGGAGAAAAGCTCCAGTACATACAAGTATAACATTAAGTACATTAGTATAGATTTTATACAAGTCAAATACAGCTAAATCTTATACAGATATCAATTGGCTGTACATATATTAGTTGGCTGTACATATATTAGTTAAGCAGAAAGGAATGTAAAGTACAAAAATCAGGTGTTTTTTTTTTTTTTTATCAAATCAGACCAGTAGTTATGTGAGTATTACAGAGAGAAGTACATAGATTGAGGAAAAGTTGACAATGGAAAGTTTTCAAGGAGGGTTTGAACAGTGGCAGATCCATTTCTTATTGAAATATTCCTTTAGTGTTAGTTTAAACTGTTTGGGATGTGCCTGTGTTTGAATCTCGAGGGGAAGTTTGTTCCATTCCGTAGAGGGGAGGTAGCTATATACGTTTTGTCCTGCTTTAGATTTGGGCTTGTAGATTTTTAGAAGGTCTTGGGAAGAGCCACGGAAGTTTCTTGTAGGAGCATAGTGGGAGATGATAGAGTGTAAGACTGGACAGAAAATTGGCTGATATAGGATTGAATGTATGGTTTGGAGCTGAGAGAGAAGGAGGGGTTTGGGCATTTCAAGCCAGTTTAAGTATCTTAGTGAGAGACAGTGGTGAGATCTGTAGGGTTGTTGGGTTGCAAATCTAATTACTTTGTGATAGGTAGTCTGAAGTCTAGCAAGGCCAGAGGAGTTAAGGTTAGTAAGAATTTGAGAGCAGTATGTTAAGCAGGGAAGAAGATAGGCATGAGTGAGGGCTATTCTGGCTTCCTGAGTAAGAAATTTGTTATTTCTATATAGTAGACCTAGCTTAAGGTGGGTTTTCCTGATACAATTATTTATGTGGAGATCAAATTTTAGTTGGTCATCGATTGTAATACCAAGGAGTTTTGAGCTTGAATCGGCTACAGTTGGTGTCTTATTGAGTGATTGGATAGCGAAGGAGGTCTTGATGTGGTTAGCTGTTTTAGGGAGGAAGAGTAGGAGTTTTGTTTTTTTAGGGTTTAGGATGAGTTGGTTGTTGGAGAGCCATGTTTCTACTGAGTTAAAGGATGACTGGGTAGCTGTTAAGAGTTCTGAGTGAGAGTTATAGTTATAAAGGTAGAGTCATCAGCATATTGTATAATAGAGGAATGTGAGTAGGAGGTATAGAGCAAGTTTGTGAAGATGTTCAAAAGTAATGGCCCTAAAATAGATCCTTGAGGGACTCCCATTTGTATTTGTAGTGGAGTTGATAGAGCAGTATCCCATGTTACAGATTGGAATCTCTCTCTAAGATAGCTTTCATCAGGAGAGAAATTGAGGTTGGATAGTTTTTTTATTAGTAGAGAGGTCAAGGAAGAGGCAAGAGATATGTTTTTGTCATCTCTGGCCAAGGAAATAGTATTAAGAAAGGATAGGAGTGCCGTATAGGTAGTATGCTTTGGTCGAAAACCATGTTGAGTAGGCGTAAGTAGGTTTTCCTGTGAGAGATGATCCATGACTTGAGTATGAATGCACTTTTCAAGAACTTTAGATAGAGGGGAGAGGATGGCAATAGACCTAAAGTTAGAGATTTCAGTGGAGGTACCTCCTTTGTGGATAGGTATGGTATAGAAGTGTTTCCAGATGGAAGGTACTTTAGATTCTAAGATGGAGTGGTTTATGAGGATAGAGATAGGATAGACAAGTGAGTGGGCAGCTGACTGGAGAAAGTAGGGTGAGATGTTGTTTGCAGAGACAGAGCAGGGTTTAAGTTTGGAGAGTAAGGTACGGATGTGGGTTGTGGGGATGGGCTTGAGAGAAAAGATTTTAGAAAGAGTTGTTGTAGAAGAGAAAGCTGGGTTTGTGGGGTTCTTTGTGTTGGAGCTGTTTGAGTTAAAGAGATTGGATATTGATTCAACAAAGTAAGTGTTGAAGGTGTTTGCTGTGTCTACTTGTGTCATTTCTGGGGTAGGGTTGGGTGAGGTAGGGTTTCCTGGATGGAGCATTTGATTGATTGTGTTCCAGAATTTTTTTGGGTCTGATTTTAGTGTTGAAGGGGGGTTATAGTAGAATTCTTTTTTGTCTTTTTTGATTAGTCTTTTGACCAGGTTTATTTGTTCTTTGTATCTTTGTAAATCATAGGGATTTTTTGTTTGAAGCCATTTTTTCCAGGACTTATCTCTAGACTTCATGAGAGTTCTTGTGTTTTTTGTTAGCCAAGGAGATATTTTAGCATTTGTCCTGATTTAACGAGGTGGGGCTAGTGAGTTAACAATATCCAAAAAAGTAGAGTTGAAAGCAATTACAGCCTCATCTAAAGGAAGCTGAGTGAGGAAGTCCCAGGTTACTCTAGATATTATAGTGTTAAAAGTTTCCGGGTTAAAATTGGAGAGATTATGCCTGGTAAAAAATGTGTGTGGTTTTGGGAGCTGACTAGTATATCTTAGCACTTTTATAGGTGAGTGGTCACTCAGGGAATCAGGAAGAGTTTCAGGATTGTGATATTTGGATGGAGCTGAGACAAATATCCAATCTATGAGGGTATTTGTAGTGTGGGTGTTGTTAGAGTGTGTTGGCTTAGTAATTAGCTGGGTAAATCCATATAGATTAATATTGTGCGTGGATCCAGGGTTATTAAGGGTTAGCCAGTTGATGTTCATGTCACCAAGGAGGATTGTTTCATTTGGGATATTCAGGGAAAAATAAGAGACAATGTTTTCCAGTATTGGAATATTATCACCTGGTGGAATGTAGGTGGCTACTATAGTGATTGTAGTGTATTGTTTAGTTTAAGGTTAACTGCCAGTATTTCTGCTGGGGAGACAGATGGCTTTGGATTTGTGATAAGAGAAATAGTGAGATTACTAGAATAGACTATGGCAACTCCTCCACCCTTTTTGTTCATTCGGTCTAGGCGAATCATGTTATAGCCGGGGGGATATCTTTATCTAGGTTGTGTGGTTTAATCCAGGTTTCTGTTACTGCAATGACATCAGGGGTATGATTTGCTATTTAAGCATGGAACTAAGTTTGTTGAGCATGCTTGTGGTATTAATAGAATAGAAGGAGATTTGTTTTAGGGGAGTAGTTAGAGGAGCTGAGGTGGGAGGGATGTTTAGACTAGAGGTAAGGTTTGGGTTTTGACCTCGGTTTGGATAAATATCACCTGCTATAAGTATAGTGGTAGGGAAACTTTTGGATTTTGGTATGGGTGGGTAGTATCTAATAAGCTTTGTCTTGTTTTTTGGAGTTAGGGAGTAAGAAGGGGGTATTTAGGAAAGAGGGAGAGATGATGAAGTCAATTCTTGAGTTAGGTTGATCATTTGGGAGTGGGTTGGTGGGGTGTTTATGGAAGGAGGGTAATGGTGCATGGGGTGCAGTGAGATGATGTAAGAAGATTAGTTGAAATAGTAGAAGGTTGGTAAACATTAAGGTATACATAGTGGGAGATCAGATATAGGAAAGAGTATAGAATGGAGTTTGATTGAGGAAAGGGGGAAAAGTAGGTGCGGTGGAAGTGACAGGGGGTAGAGGTAGGTTTAGGAGGTGGCTGTGTACAAGAGGTTGGTACATATAGGGTTTAGTTAATGAATGAGGTGGAAGAGGGTGAGAGTTGGGGAGGAGAAAGTACGATAGTAGGATGGTGTGGTGTAGGAGTGGGCTAAAAAAACCTGAGGGCGATCTGATTGGTAGTTGTATTAGGGGTGTGTGTGTATTTCTGTAAGAAATATAGGAGCACTGGGGGCGGGTGGAATATGGGGGCAGGGAGGGGAGCAGAGTGAGCCCGTAGGGCGAACGGAGTGGGATACAGCAAGTGAAGAGAGTGCAGCAGAAAAAGTATCAGAAAAAGTATCAGCAGCTGTAGTACAATACTATGGTAAGTTAGTAATGTAATGAAAAACTGTTAAGGGGAAAAGCTTTGTTGACAGACTGGAAATATGTCAGTGTTTTAGCAAGGGGAAATAGGCTGTATAACAGTTAAGGAGATAGAGGGTATGAATTAGAAAAAGAGTTTAGCCAGCTTTAGGAACTAAACCTCTGGAGAATAGTGTAGCACTAGCTATTGTGTTTGTAGGTGCTGCCACCTAGTGGCATAAGAAAGGATAGCAAGCAGAAGTGTTAAGTAAGTGTTTGAAGTAAAATGATTATTCAGGGTTTAGAGACTGGAGGGGGGAGAGTAGCAAGCAGTCTGCGGCAGGCTGCTAAAGACACACACTCGGGAGGGCAGACAAGCACAACATGGGTATTAGGAAGTAGTTTAATTAGCTAGTCTATAGGTAGTTTTCTTTGGCTACATACATTCACAATAATTTTATTGGGGAGTCCTCACAGTAGCAGCGTTCAAGGTGACCCGGCTAGCAGGCAGGTTCAGGGAGTCTTCTGGGTTAAGCAGGAGGTAGTTCTTTTAATTATATTGGCAGTGAGGGAGCATCTGGAGTGGATTACTGTAAAAAAAGAGAGAGAGATAGTGGGTTAGGTTATTTAAGAGCTTCGAGTAAAGACATAAAAGGATAAGGCAAAAAGTTAGGCAGTAGTCAGAGGAGGAGGAGGACTGTCTGTAGTCATACAGTAAGTAGGGAAAGACAAGGATAGAATATAGATGGAGTGTAGAAATAGTTGGGAGAGTAGGTTCAAGATGTAGTAATAGAAAAGCAGCTGATATGGCTAAAGTACAATGCACAGGTAGGCAGTGTAGGAGACTATATAAACAATCTAGTAACTCTACAGTCCAAGCTATGGAAGGAAAAATGCAAGTTTAGGAGTATAAGACACGAGTAAAAAACATTTACTCTACAGTAAAAAACATTCACTCTACAGTGCAATCATTTCAGTGTAATACATTTCAAGTAAGACAATTTAGTCGCTCTATAGCCCAAGCAGTATGGCAGTGTATTATTTAAGAAAAATACAATCACTCAACAGCCCAGCCTAATACAGGTTCACCAAGCACGAGGTTTGAGGGACGGGGTTTGTCATCAGTAGGCAAAGAAAAAAAACAATCATAAAATATTCTACCAAACAAAGCAATGTTAAGTACATGGGAATATCTAAAACAGTACTTAAGAACTGTATAATAATAGTCTAACAGTAATTGCGCAATACAATAGAGCCATAAACGCTAACTGTAATGGAGAAAATTGGCTATGGTATGGCCAAAATATTTCAATATTTCAAAATAGTATCAAACAGAAAAAACACTATCGCTATAGTTATAAATTAATTCAGTACATATGGCTTTGGTTATGTCTTATTAGTACTTCAACCATTCCTGTTTGCATATAAAACACTAATGTGATTCGACTGGCTACATGGGTGTGCGTATCACATACAGTTTTAGCCCCTTTAAGAGAGACAAACAGGCATAGATGACGCCCTATGGTTTGCACTCCTTAGCTAGTCAATTTGTTTAGTATTTGCCGCTGAAAGTTACAAAAATAGAGATAAAAACATTGGTTGCCAGAACAAAGAAGCGAGACCCAAGAGGGGACAAAAGAGCAGCTGGTAGTTTTATTCTACCGTGACTGTTTTATCGCCAAGGTGCACATATATTCCTATTGCTGTTACTAAGGTAAAACAGAAATCAGCTGTATTTTACAACAGCACATGGAAAAAAAACTTTGTAAGACATAAATCACGTACTTCCAGCATTTAAACAAGTATTAGCACATTTGGTGCTCTACGAGCACATATTTAAACACAGCACAATGTTGTAAAAAAAACCTACCGGGAGGCGAGTTTGAGCAACCTGACCGCAGGACCGCACCAGGGAGATGTGACCGCTATTAGAATAGATTTAAAAGATGGCGCCACAGTTCGTGACATCTAGAAATAAACTCAGGGGGGAAGGTGGCTAATAGAGGAGGGAATATATAGTGGGGTTGTGTTAGGCTCTGATAGGAGTAAAAGTGGGTGGGGAGAAAAAGAATCACGGGAGGAAGTGAGCAAGTGAAGAGAGTGCAGCAGAAAAAGTATCAGAAAAAGTATCAGCAGCTGTAGTACAATACTGTGGTAAGTGGGTAATGTAATGTAATGAATAAACTGTTAAGGGGGAAAAGCTTTGTTAACAGGCTGGAAATATGTCTGTGTTTTAGCAAGAGGGGAGAGGCTGTATAACAGTTAAGGAGATAGAGAGTATGAATTAGAAAAAGAGTTTAGCCAGCTTTAGGAACTAAACCTCCGGAGAATAGTGTAGCACTAGCTATTGTGTTTGTAGGTGCTGCCACCTAGTGGCAGAGGAAAGGATAGCAAGCAGAAGTGTTAAGTAAGTCTTTGAGGTAAAATGATTATTCAGGGTTTAGAGACTGGAGGGGGAGAGTAGCAAGCGGTCTGCGGTAGGCTGCTAAAGACACACACTCAGGAGGGCAGACAAGCACAACATGGGTATTAGGAAGTAGTCTAATTAGCTAGTCTATAGGTAGTTTCCTTTGGCTACATACATAAACAAACTATACAATAGAAGGAGGAAGCTACTACATGATAGAGCAAAATCCCAAAAAGGAAAGGCATCTCTGATCAGTATTAGCAAAAAACTACGGGCACCCATTAAATCGTCTAAGGCCAGCTTCGAGAGAAAAACTGCACAGGACACTAAGGATAATCACAAGGCTTTCTTTAGTTATGTTAGGAACCTGGGTGGGAATTCCCAGATATGCTCAGAATTAGTCCAAAATGGCAAAAAATACACCGAACCCACAGACATTGCCAACATCCTAGCTGACAGGTTCAGCACAAACTTCTCCCCCCCTCCTCAACAAAAGGGCAAATATCTATCCCAGCAGAGTGCTGCCCCCCCCCCTGACATCTCAGATGCTCAGGTAAGAGCTGCCCTCTCCAAAGCAAAAAACACAGCATCAATGGGAATGGATGGTGTCCCGGGCTGCGTCCTACATGAACTCCAAGAAGAGCTAAACCCAAACATAAAACTACTGTTCAATCTCAGCCTTACTACAGGATATGTACCCAAAGAGTGGCGTACTGCAACAGTGGTCCCTCTCCAGAAAGGTGGTGCCTCAACGGATCCTAGAAACTATTGCCCCATAAGCCTGACTAGCTTGGTCTGCAAAGCTATGGAAAGGATCATCATGGACCTCATAAATAAAGATATTGGGACCTACAGACACTGGATCCTACCCAGTTTGGCTTTGTTAAGGGCAGATCCTGCCTCTAAAACCTGGTTGATTTCTTTGAAACAGTCACTAAGGCCATTGACGAAGGGAAGGTGGTCCACACAGCCTACCTGGACCTCGCAAAAGCCTTCGATACAATACCCCACTCGGGCATTATAGATAAGCTCACCAGCTTAAATATAAACCCCTTTGTCACTAGATGGGTTGCAAACTGGCTGAAGGACAGAACCCACATGGTTAGAATTGCTGGAGCCATGTCAGACTCCAAACCAGTTACAAGTGGAGTCCCACAAGGCTCAGTCCTGGGACCTCTCTTGTTCGATATATATTTCTCGGAGGTACAGGCCAACATGGAAGGACTGTGGCTGACCAAGTTTGCAGATGACTGCAAACTGGGTGCCATAATCGACACTCCAGCCGACACAAGCATCCTCCAAAAGGGCCTCATAGAAACAGACAACTGGTGCCGGAGCCATGGCCTCAAGCTAAATGCCAAAAAGTGTATAGTCATCCCCTTTGGCAAAAACAAAGTGCCCACAAATTACCACATAGGTGGTAATCCATTAAGTACAGAAGACGTAATTAGGGACCTGGGGACCCAAGTTGATAGCAATCTCTCATTTGACAACCATGTGGCTAAAGTGGTTAGAAAAACATTTTATATAGCCCACCTAATCATGAAGGGATTCACATCTAGATCAGGGGAGGTCGTCGTGCCTCTTTACTCATCCCTCATCAGGCCCATAATTGAGTACAATGCCCCTTTTGGGATGTACCTTACTAGACACCTGCAGCAACTGGAAAGACCCCAAAAGTACCTCACTAAGAGGATCAAAGGGCTCAAACAGATGCTATATGCTGCCCGGTTAAAGAAACTCCAGTTCTACTCAGTGGCATACCGCCTGCTCAGAGGCAATCTGTGCCTAACGTATAAAGCCATGTCCAATCCGGAATTAATGGACATGCTGCACCTCAGAAAATCCAAATCCCATCGAGCTACGCTTTCGAGAGACTTGAACCTCAGCACTGAAATAAATAGGACATGCTGGAGGGACAGATTCATAACCCAGAGGCTCCCTTCACTCTGGAATAAAATCCCAGTCCAGGTTAGGCAGAGTCCCTCATTGACTCTCTTCAAGAGGAATCTTGATGAGTGGATGGGAGATCGTAGGTTTACCCCGGGTATCACTTCTGTGTCACTGTTAGACAGAGGCACAGTATACTAACCTCGAAAAAGGGCATAGCAAAATTATTTTAAAATGGGTGGCGAAAGCCAAACACACTCTGGCTAGGCTTATAAATGCCCTAGGGCAGATAGCCTAGTATAAACCTATGAACCTATGAACATACATCCACAATAATTGTATTGGGGAGTCCGCACAGTAGCAGCGTTCAAGGTGACCCCCGGCTAGCAGGCAGGTTCAGAGAGTCTTCTGGGTTAAGCAGGAGGTAGTTCTTTTAATTATATTGGCAGGGAGGGAGCATCTGGAGTGGATTGCTTTAATAAGTAATGCAGTTCTGCCATCTCAGCAGGACCACTCAGTCATGTTGGCGCATTCATGCTTCACACTATGGATGCAGTCACCGTTTTTCTTGTAATATGATCTGTGTAACACCTGCCTTGAATTCATATCTATTTTTTGTTGCACCACTAATGTGGATAAGAACCATGAGTAGTTTGCTCTTTAGCTTTTACACACCGTGATGTCATCTGCTTGCTGTCAATAAAGTTGTCATTTGATTCGCCTTCTCTCAGCTCAGACAAGCGAAGTGGACTTTTCGATTCGGATTTCACATTACACTATTCCCCTGGGTTGCTTTCCAGTTCCCCAAAGTGATAAGTGACAGCACTGACAGTGTTACATTATCGAACATTAATTTGTTCGAAAAACGTAATTATCAACCCATAAATGTCGAAGTATCATAATAGCGAAATCTGAAAATGCTGAAGTCAGCGTTTTTGAAAAGTTATACTTGGCCCACTGCAACCTACTGACATATCATGTCCGTACGGCATTGTGTCACACTTAGTCATGAAAAAGGAATTAGGTATGAAATAACTCTTTGTACGTCTAAGTCTACTGTACGTGAAAACTATATTTTCACAGCATATATTTATATGTCATATTCATAATAATAAACTACAAGTTTATTGTGTTGTCATCTGGAAGTGATGTTCCATTGCTGTATAAATACTAATGCAGCATGTTATTGTGTCTGTGTTACAGTGCATAGAAACTGCAACTATGGCTGATGCTTCACAATCGACTCCTGGCATTCTAGGTAACAGTTACGAGACAGTAATGTCTCAAAAGAACAAACAAATGTTACATGTAGATAGCTACCTTTATAATTTAGAAAAGACTGTGAAACGTAAAAATTACTGGTTTTGTAGGGTAAAGCTTTTACATAAATGCAAAGGGAGAGCAATCACTGCAAAAGAAGAAGATGGGGAGGTGTTGTTAAAATCAGTGGCGCACCATCATGCTTTGGATGTAACTGCAGTTGAGAAATATCGACCATGTCATGAGTTAAAAGAAAGTGCTCGATTATGTAGGAACATACCAGCACTTATAGTGGATGATGTTGTTGTAAGTACTTCTGTAGAAACAACTGTAAGCTTACCATCCAGACGATCCATGCTACAACAAGTGAACCGTGTTAGACGTCAAAAGATGGCAACTTCCAATACTGTAGGTACTACACTAAGCACAGTAGACACTACAAACTATTCTTTAAAAGAAGGTAGTTTCATTCAAAAGAGAATGGTAGATTTACACACCAATGTACATGTCTTACTATTCACTACTAAAGAAAATCTACAGGATTTGTGCTGTAGTAAAATCTGGTTTATGGATGGCATATTTTTGACTAAAGAACGACTTTATCGGCAACTCTATACCATGCATGGCTTACTTATTCTAACCAAACCAAGCAGTGACATACACAGATGTAGAATCAATAAGGTAAAATATCAGAAACAGTTACAACAAACAGTATTCATAATCTACAATTTCAATATCTTTTTATAGTGCATAATTATTATTCAAATAAAGACCAATGTGCTTTATGACAGAATAACAAATAAAGGCTGCTTTTTTGTTAGTCAGGATGTTGTCAACAGAGGTTTTCTTCATAATTATTATTCCTTAGAGATACTTATCTAAAAATGTATTTTGGAAATAAAATGGTCCTACGAATTATAGGAAATGTAGCTTTCTTTTTAATAATCTTTCGAATGAGCCATGGTGACTACATATTTCTGTTAGTAATCTGTCACCAATTAACTTTTCAGTTGTTACATCTAGTAGAGACTTATTGATAACATTTTATAAGCAAATAGGCAAGTCATAAACAATATGTATTCATAGACATATCTGGATTTGTTAAGAAGTTATGTTTACACATAGTCCAAGTAAACTTTGAAAACAAATATGATTGGCATGTTGAGAGAATGAGGGGTTAGCACTTATCTGTAGTCCTCAAGGGTACTCGTACAGATGTGTGCACACTTTGTGCATCAAAAACATAATCCAGTAATCTCTTACCTAGTTATATTTACATAATTAGTGTATAAAAGTAATCTAGGACAAAACAACAGGGTCACAGGTTAGCCATGAAGGAACAGGACAGAGTGTAAAAGAAGTAAAAGAAGTAGCCAGTGTTGCCTGGTTAGTGAGATTTAGGATGATTTAATATGAAAACAGGTAACACTGGACAAAATAAAAAATGCAGAGGAGTTTCTTTTTGACTTTTAACTTTTCCCTTAGCTACCCTACCCCTTTCTATGAAGAGATGGAGAATTGCTCCATCTGCTATCAGAAACAAAAGGCAGAGCCACAATTATCTAATTTAAGTACAGCATCTAAATTAACTGTAAGAAAAATACCCTGAAGATCAGATTGCCTACCATGGTGGTGAAGCTGATAATGGGATCTCCTTTGCAGTCTTCATTAACTTGTTCTCAAGGGAAATATCTGGCAATGGAAGGAAATGACACTGGCAAGTATGTTCTGCTACCTCTTTGAAAGGTACCACATGATCTAATTAATTGCATTAAACAAACAATATAACATTATGATTTTCTGTGTCTGCTGTGACTTTTAAAATAAAAAAAGAGGCAAACAGAAGTGCCTTCATCCCATTAATGCTTTATATTTTCTGAAGTATTTTAATTATTAATGAACAAAAGAGACAAGTGCCACTTTTGGGTTTACTGTATGCCTGATCACACACAGGCTCTCATGTGATTGATACTTGAATATTCAGAGACTCTTTTGACCAAATGAGGTGCCATTTCTCTGATGCTTGGGACAAGTTGTCACTTTAATAAAAAATGATTGCTCTAGAGGCTAGCATCATTTATTGTCATTGCCCCGAGAATGTGTGGTTTCTTAATTTACCTCTGACAAATGTCTAAATGTCAGGCTTAATTAGAAAGACTTTCTGCATAGTGCATTTCCTGATGAAGTGAAGCACTTCACACATTCTGCAGCAGACAACTTACCAGGCTTCGAAATTAAAAGTGCACTGCATTTGGCTATCTTTTATCAGATTCATTTGATGTACATTACAAATGCAGTGAATTCTACGCAACCAGTCTCAGAAACTGTTTGTTTTTCTTTTTCACTTTGAAAGACTTAAATCCAGCTACTTAAAGTGCATCTTCTACAAGCTTGACATTTAGCATTTACCACACATAATTAAGGAGCTGTGCTATATTTGCAGAATGCTGGTACTGGACAGTCGGTGCCCTATTTGAGAAGCAGACATTTTATGATGCTTCATTCTTTTGTGAAAAGAAAGTGATAATTAGAACAGAGATGGACTTCTACTGTAGCTACATGTCTGAAATATATGACCTTAGCAGTGGTCATTTCATCCTCTTGTGTATTTGTAATGCAGTTTAAGAAATTATTGTGGCTCCACAGAAATTGTTATACTTAGCTGGAATTTTGAAACTAGTAGTGTGTTGGCTGTTATCATATTTACAGCTAATGGTACAGTATTCTTCATCATTTTCTGCTGCTTGAAGTGAAGTAAGCCCTTCTAAAAAGATATCCATGTAGTATGAAAAAACATATTGCAGTCATAACAAAATAAAGAGACATGGAGAGATTATGTCAAAGGACTGGAGAACCAGAAATGGATGTCAGGAGCAAGGGGAGGAAATGTTTTCCAGAAGACTGAAAAGAGTGTGTAGTTGTCATTATTTGCTACTTCATATAACTGTAAGCAGTCTGATCTCATAATGCCCCAGCCCTGAATGCAGGATATACCTGTATCTTGAGGATCAGCTGCAATTACCCATTTAATCTGTGCTTCCCGCCAGACAGGGGTACAGTGGTAAACTGCATGTATACATTGTGTGATGATTTGAAGAGATGTCCTTATTACACTGCTTAAATGCAGTAAGTTTTTGGTAAAACCTGAGCAGTTCCACTTCCACCACACATAAATATGAGTATACATTCATAAAACTGTAGAAGGCAGGATATCTCTCCTTATAAACATTATTTTAACTAATACAACTTTAAATTAGAAAAATGAAATACTTTCTTGGCAGGGAAAGCACAACAGACAAGATTATGCTACTTTTATGGTGCAACCCAGGAAGATAGTGCGGGATGTTATACTTCTACTGTCCCAAATTCCCCAAACCAGCTTTTCCAAAATATATATGTACATATTTTTATTAAACTCAGTATTATACAGCAACCGTCTTTACCTTGAAGTGGGGCAGCCTTGAGACTAGAAATGTTTAGCTAGTTTAACTGTTGGAAGAGGCATTGTGGGGGAGGGTGTCAGGGTGGATTCCGTCCCTGATTAACATTTTTATTACTTGTTATCTTGAGTCAGAAGTGTTTCTGTTAGGTAGCTGTCTATATCTTTACTAATACTGGGAAATCTAATTTCAGCAAATCAGAAGTTGCCTTGAAAGTACAAAACCTGTTACAGGTGTTAACAACAAAATTAGTAATAAAACAATGGCTTTCATTAGAGGATTTTGGGATAGTCTTTTGTGTTCTTTGTGAGAAATAAACTTCATTAGGTGAGTGCCATTGTAGGAAATGCCCAAGCAAAAAAAATATTTAATTTTTTATTGACTTGCTACAGATTAGTAATGTTCTGCATCTCTTGAGTGTTTGATATTATTTTTTCAGTTCTTAACCTGTCATATAGCTGTGTTTTTAAAACCCAAGGTGGCTTCTTTCAACAGTGTACTGTGTGCATCCATTGTATGACATCATAAGGACAGAAACTTTTTTGTTGTCTATCCACTGATTTAAAGTGCAAGTGCTCTGAATTTTTGAGTGCCTCTACAATAAGCTTTGATAGGTCTTTTACAGTGACATCATTTGGCTTTTGTCAATAACAGACTCCTAAATATTCAAAACATAAACGCAACACTCCCCACAGCGTTTTCGTCCACAAGACTTCTTCAGATGTGTGAATAAATCCCTAGCTGTTACATCCCCTCTTCTATACATATTTCTGTATTTATATAGTTGTATATGTACTTTTGATGTTATAGAAAGTATTTAGGAATGTATATTTGTATATGCACTTTTGATGTTATAGAATGTATTTAGGAATGTTTTTAAACAGGTTTTAGTATTATTATATTACTGCATTAGTTTTAATTAATTAAACAATTAGGCAATTAAGGGATTATGGGGTATAAAAGAGGATGCAACAGCTAGGGATTTATTCATTAAGTCTTGTAGACAAAAATGCTGTGGGGAGTGTTGCATTTATGTTTTGAATAAAAAAGCTATTCCTTCCAACTACTGCCTTGTGCGTGATTTGCAGACTCCATTTGGTGCCTGTATCTGTTTTTTGTGGGTTACTTGTTTCCTCGGGTACCTTGCCTCATTGTTTTGTGTGTTTAGACTCCTAAATATACTTTTACAAGAGTTTTTTCATTAATACAACACAAAATTGGAAAATGACTTGCCCTTGTTAAACCACTGATTGCACTTTTTCCTTATGTCTGCCAACTGTTTGATCTATTTATCACATTTCAACTCTAGTGTGTATAGCATAGGTTGGTACTAGGCTATCAGCCCTAGGGCCTATACAAGCCTAGCCATAACAATTCCATGGCTATTTCTTCCACAATATTTACTTCCCTGGACCCCTGTCAAGCAGGGCGACTGACGTGATCCCCGGGGTAAATTTCCTATCTCCCATCCAGTCATCAAGGTTCCTTTTGAAGAGGGCCAAGGAGGCGCTTGGCTTGACATGCATGGGAAGTCTGTTCCAGAGTATGGGGAGTCTCTGGGTTAGGAATCTATCTCTACAGCATGTTTTGTGCATTGTGACGACAAGGTTTAGGTCCCTGGAGTGTGTTGGTCTGATGGATTGGGATTTCTTTAAGTGTAGCATGTCCAACAGCTCTGGGTTTGACATGGCCTTGTGTGTTAAGCAGAGATTGCTTCTGAGTAGACGATATGTGATAGAGTATAGCTGGAGTTTTTTTAGTCGATCAGCATAGGGCATCTGCTTTAGCCTGTGATTCTTTTAGTGAGGTGTTTCTGCGGCCTTTTCAGTTGTGGCAGATGTCTTGTGAGGCACATACCAAATGGGGCGTTGTACTCTATGATGGGTCTAATGAGGGATGAGTACAGTGGGACAATGACCTCCTTTTTTCTGGATGAAAAGCCCTTCGTGATGAGGTGTGCCACATAGAAGGATTTTCTGACTGTTGGGGCGATGTGTTTATCGAAGGTGATGCCACTGTCCACCTGTGTTCCTAAGTCTCTTATCACACTTTCGGTATTTAGTGTACTGCCACCTATGTGGTAATTCATGGGTACATGTTTTTTTCCAAAGGGGATAACTATACACTTATTGGCATTGAGCTTGGGGCCATGGCTCGGGCACCAAGCATCTGTTTCTGTAAGGCCCTTTTGTAGAATATCGACATCATTTGGGCCACCATCCTGATGGCCCTCAAGGGATTTTTCTCTTTAACGAGGCTGTATTCTTCCCCCCATACAAGTCAGGACCAGTACCTTCCCCTGGCAATGTGCATGATATCATCACCCCATATTTACCCCAGGCAAACGGAGTTGCATAAACAACTCCCTCTACAACTTGAAAGACTGCATCTCCCAGCTATAACACTCACAGGACCCCTAAACTCGACAGAGCTAAACCCTATATTTACCCCAGGAAGACTGAGTGGCATAAGTAACTCCTTCTACAGCTTGAAAAACTGCAATTCCCAACTACAACTCTCATAGGACCCTTACACTCAACAGAGCTAAAGTATATATATTTACTATATCCTGTTGTAATAATATAAGCTCTAAAATTCTCTCTTTAGTGTCCACACTGCTAATGGTTAATATTTAGTCACACAACCACCTGTCTCCCCCTTATAGTCACCTAATTTATCATTCTATTCTCTGCTTGACCTGCATCTCATTCTAACACATGCATTTGGCCATCTCTTCTGTGCTCAACTCCACTCTATCATTTCTCCCCTCCTTCAACCCTTCCTAACCTGCCTGCATAGTATCTCCTCCCCCTCACTATCCCTTTTCCCTCAGATGTCTCCTTTTTCTGTGCTGTGCTATTTTTTTTCCTTACTCCCCCCACCTTTAGCTTCAAATACTACATCTGGATCCTTACCAGTGGCAATGCTGATATCTTCTCCTCATTGATTCCTTTATTTTCTGGCTGTTCCCAGATGTGACGGTGGACTTACTAATATTGTGTTAATTATTTTTTATCTTCACACTAGAATCAGTTATTTTTACTTCACACTAGAATCTACATATTGCCAGCCCCTGAGTTCCCATGATCCTTTGGGCATTCTAATTCCCTTTAGTTGACTCCATGGCATTAGTGTATTCTCCCCTCTGTACAGGTCAGGACCAGTAGCTTCCCCTGGCAGTGTGCACGATATCATCACTAAGTTAAACAGTTGATGTTATGTGATCCTATCTCGCCTACATTCTGAATGATGGGTTCGGAGCCGATCCCTCGGCTCCGACTCGGCACGCTTATGCCAAAGAGCGAAGTCTCTTATTGGCTGAGCTTACTATATCCCAGGATGCACCACCAACAGTCCCCCAGATCTCGTTTGCCGCTTAACTGCAAGGACGTGGTCTCGAGCTGGCTGGGCTGAGTAGCTTTATTAACTACTTTTTCTGTCAGTTTTTGTGCTTGTATTTCACAAAAGCCGTTTTAACGGCTATTGCTATTGCTATTGCTAATTGTGTTCGATTGAGTACTGGAATTTATTGTGTGTGATTGGGTAGAGTTTGTTTTGGCCCCACTTTCAATCCAGGGCCTTTTCGGTCAAACTTTATAACTGAACTTTTTAGTGTTTTAAAGTTCCCGTTATTACACCTAAGGTTGTGTTTTACACAGTTTCTGTAAACCTTCGGTTTTTTGTCATAAGCGATTCTACAGTGGTTAAATTTCCTGTCAGGAATTGTTAACATTATGTCTCAAGCCCCTAGGCCTTCGGGCTTTAAAAATGTACTAAATGTGCTTTTAAGATGTCTGTTACTGATGACCATCTACTTTGTGTTTATTGTTTAGGGCAAGCACTTGCAGGAGTCATGCAGCGTATGTCACGCTTTTTCCTCTAGGGTCCTCCAGGAGAGGAAAAATAAATTAATTCTTAAAGGGTTGATTAAACCCTCTTTTGAAGAAGCCTTGTCTTCGCTCCGACTCCTGCCAAAAGAAAGGGCTTGGCTCCGACCAGTCCGTCGGATCCGACTGCCAAGAGACCTAGGCAGGCCTCTCCTTCGCTCCAAAGACTTCGAGCCGAGGTCGAATGGTCTGCCTCGATGCCACCAGTATCGACTCCTCGGGCTCGGAGCCGATGGCTGGGGCATCGAGAGGCGGGTCACCTTCGCCGGCTCCACTGCTCTCGGAGCCGACAAGGGTCGCTCAGACACTTCCTCCTTGGCGCCGAGTCTACCTCGCACCGATGGAATCTGGTGTGTGTGTTTCCGGCGCCGATTCTCATCGAGTCGCCGAGCCGGTCCCCTAGTCCCTTGGGGCCGAGAGGTCTTCGAACCCGTTCTGTTTCCTCTCGGTCTTGAGAATGTCGGATTCTGATATAGACAGGGTGCTCCAAAGACTTTTCCAGTCCCCAGTCTTCCAAAATTTGTTTCGCTCCGACCCAGTTGGCTTCAGAGCCGATGGCCATGACCCATCCCATTGCTATTCCTCCTCCGACTGCTTCGCTCCGGAGCAGGTGCTCTTGGAGCCGGTGGAGATCTCAGGGTCGGCTCCGACCCTTACTCCAACCCGGGCCTCGGGTCCGAGTTTGTACGGACTTCTTCGGCTGGACCCGAGGGTGATGTTTGGGACCGATGCTTTCGGTTCCGAGCCTCCCTCTCGGTGCTTGCCAAGGGACTTCCGTCTACTATCATGGCCCGGAGACTGGACGCTCCCAGGATTCTGGAGGTCCGGCTTTCAGAGCCATGAGGAGTGCCTTGGCCAAATCCTCTTCGCCATCTCTCCGTTTTACCAGCACCTTCCCTGGGCGTGGAGACTGGGTCTTTGGTAGTTCCCCTGTCTGTGGCCAGCGGAGCCCCGAGGCCTGAGGTTACCCCAGTGGGGTTCCTCTTCCTGAGGGTTTTCGAGTCATCTCCAGAGGAACCCCCAAGGAAGAGATCGTGCAAGAGGAAGCACGTGGACTCCCCGAGTCTATCACATCGGACACGGATATGGATGATGCAGAGGGGTCCCCTAAGTCGCCCTCGGATGATGTCTCCTTTGCGGACATCTTAGAGATCCTCAAACAACGAGGCGGCTGGATGTCCAAACCCCCCTCTGCAGACGAATCAGTGCTCCTCAAGGCCTTTGGGGCTCAGCCCTCCGCCTCCTGGGTGTCTCCGCCTTGACGAGCTTCTGGATTTAGTTTGTCAAGGGCGTGGGAACACCCGGATACTGTGGAACCAGTCCCTTCTCGTCCAAACAAATTCTTATCTGCTCCCCGAGAAGGAGTTCCTTACTAAAGGCGTGGCTGTAGATGCCATGGTGGTGGCATCTGCTACACAGCAGGACGTGGCAGAGGCTTCAACGTCCATCCATCCTCCTAATAAGGAGTCTAGGAGTATGGATAGGTGCGGAAGCGCACCCTGACTTCAGCGGCCTTTACCTTAAGGTCTCTGAATTATTTGGCACATTTTACTAGGCTTCAGAGGGATCTGGTCAAGGAGTTGTCAGACTCCTCTCGGTAACCTACCTGAGCAGCTAGCCCAGTCCGTTAGCTCTCAGTTGGCTATCCTGACGTCAATTGCTAACTCGTCCATGAGGCTCATATCCTATGCGGCCGAAGGGGCGGTAGAGCGGCAGGCACAGGCGTGGCTCTCGTGACAGGCCTGGCTCGCTTGTGTCAGTTTGCGGAGGCCTTCAAGTCTTCCTTCGCCGACGCTCCCTTTGATGGGTCCTCATTGTTTGGACCCAAGGTGAAAGACACCCTTACCGCTGTGAGCAAGAGGGAAAACGTTATCTGCCGAGGGGCCGTTATTCCACTCCCTTCGGCCTTACCCCAAGGCCAAAGGAGGGGGAAAATGTGGTTCCGGAAATCTCGCAAGTTTTTCTCCCAACAGCAGGAAGATTCCCTCCAGAGGCAGAGGGCGGGAAATTTTTCAGGGAGACGCCGTCCCAGAGGCGGCAGAGGGCCCCGCAATTCTGGAGACCGCGAGTCCTTTCGTGGCTCTTCAGCCTCCCACACGACATGAGGGATTGCCCGGCTGTGCTGCTCGGAGCCAGTCGGGTGTCGTTGCCAAGCACCTAAAAGCCTGGGAGTCAATCACTCAGGACAGATGGGTGCTTCGGATAATTGCCGGAGGTTACACCATCCCATTCAAATACTCACCCCTCCGTCCAAGAGAATCCCGGACCCACCACCCAGTCAAAGGGAAATAGCAGCCGCAGAAGCTTCAAAGCTGCTACAAAAGGAGTCATCCAACCGTCCCCACAGACCAAATCGATCAGGAAATTACTCCAGGTTCTTTTAGTGCCAAAAAAGACAGGGGACCTGAGACCAATATTGGATCTCAGCAGACTGAACCTATCCGTTACGAAATCCAAATTCGAATGGTCACGCTGCAATCCATTCTCCCGTTGTTGGAGAAGGATGTTTGGATGTGCTCCATAGACCTCAAGGACGCCTATTATCACATACCGATACATCAGGCGTCCAGAAGGTATCTGCGCTTCAGCCTGGGAGCCAGTCATTACCAATTTTGTGCTCTGCCCTTTGGTCTCACCACAGCCCCCAGGGTGTTCACCAAGTGTTTGGCAGTAGTGACGGCTCACCTGAGGAGCCTTGGATTCCAAGTGTTTCCCTATCTCGACGACTGGCTCCTGACTGCCACCACCAGGCATCTACTTATGGACAACCTCAAAGCCACCATCTCCCTGGGTGTTTCCCTGGGGATTACATTCAATTGGTCAAAGTCTGTCTTGCTGCCCTCTCAGCATAAAGTTTATAGGAGCAGAGATAGACTCAAGATTGATGCATGCCTTTCTTCCTGCCGAAAGGATCCGAACCTTACAGGGCCAAGTTCAAGCTCTGATCTCGAGATCCAAAGCCCCAGCCAGGATGGTCCTACAGGTTCTAGGCTCAATGTCTGCCACGGTACTTTTAGTTCCTCTAGCAAGGTTACACATGAGGATTCTTCAGTGGCTCTTATCAACTCAATGGACTTTTCAAGATCTCCCCCTCAATCATCACATCATGATTACGGAAATATGCAAAAGGGACCTGCGCTGGTGGCTTCAGACATCCAACTTGGATCAGGGCAAACCCTTTGTTCTCCCTCCAGCGGTTACCCTGACGACAGATGCCTCCCAGATAGGGTGGGGGGGGCATTGTCTGGGCTGGCTAGTTCAGGGCTCCTGGCTTCCGGACTAAGCTCTTCTCCACATCAACGTGTTGGAGATGAGGGCTGTACTTCTATCCCTACAGGCCTTACACAAGTTCCTTCCTCAGGGTATCATCGCCATCCACACAGACAACATGTCGGTGGTTTGGTATCTGAACAAACAAGGAGGGACCAGATCGTATCCCCTTTGCAGAGAGGCCATGAGAGTGTGGGAATGGGCTGTAGCTACCAACCGCTTCTTGGTAGCGACCCACATCCCGGAAAGTCAAATGTATTGGCGGACAAATTAAGCAGGACAATTCTCTCCTCACGAATGGTCTCTAAACCGCACAGTAGCAGCCCAGGTTTTCAAGAGATGGGGACGCCGTGCTTACCTATTTGCGACTCCACAAAACACCAAGTGCCAAAGGTTCTTCTCCTTGATTCCACATCAGGAAGTACCGCCATGGATGCTCTAGCTCAACCCTGGCCAACAGGGTTGCTTTATGCTTTTCCTCCAATCCCACTCCTTCCCAAAGTCATTCAAAAAGCTTCTCAGCTAAGGTCTTCAATGATTCTGATTGCCCCATACTGGCCTCGTCAGATATGGTTTCCTTACCTGAAAAAGCATGCAGTGGACGATCCGTGGACCTTAGACCTGATCCCGGATTTGCTAATCCATCAGTCGGGACATTGGCATCAGTCCCTTCAATCTCTGAAATTGACAGCTTGGCTCCTCCACTTCCGACCTTAGTCAGAAGCCACACACTAGACCCGAAGTTGTTCACATTTTGTCTTCGCCCATAAACCCACCACTAACAAATTGTACCTCAGTAAGTGGAAGAGGTTTGCTATCTGGGCTCAACTCAAGGGCTTAGACCCTATCACTGCTCCTGTCCCAGAGGTTTTGAAATTCTTAACATCCCTATTTAATCAGGGATCTTCTGTCTCAACTATTAAAGTTCAACTAGCTGCTATCTCTAAATTCCATGAATCCACGGATCCTCCTTTGATGAGCAGCAGGCTATGCAAAACATTCATTAAAGGTGCGAGTCTGTTAAGACCACCAGTTTTTCATCCTGCACCTCCGTGGGATCTTGATTTAGTGCTTGGCATTAACATCTCCCCTTTTGAACCGGCTGCTACATGCTAATTAAAATATCTGTCATGGAAAACGGCATTCTTAGTGGCTATTACTTCAGCAAGAAGAGTCTCAGAGCTTCAAGCCCTGTCTATTAAACCACCATATCTGATTTTCCACAAAGATAGAGTATCTCTTAGGCCTAATCCATCCTTTGTCCCAAAGGTCTGCTCTAGTTTCTGTCTTCAACAATCTCTAGAACTACCAGTTTTCTTTCCAAAATTCTCTAATGAGGCAGAATACACTCTCCATAAATTGGATGTTCACAGGCAATTACGCTTCTATTTAGACAGGACCCAGCAACTTCGTAAGTCAGACCAGTTGTTTGTGTCCTTCTCAGATAATAAATTGGGCCAAACCATCACAAAAGCTACAATCTCAAAATGGATCAGAGATTGCATAACTCAGGCCTATTCTTCTTCAAATAAGCAACTCGCATCATCTATCAAAGCTCATTCTACCAGAGCTATGGCTACTTCTATAGCTTTTCATTCCAAGCTCGCTATTTCGAAATTTGTGCTGCGGCTACTTGGTCCAACCCGCACACTTTCATTTCCCACTACAAATTGGATGTGGCATCTAAAGGACGAGCTTCATTTGGTTCCACGGTACTCAGGAGTGTTTTCCAGTGAGCCACCCAGGATTCAGGTGCTAGGACGCTGTCCCATCATTCAGAATGTAGGCGAGATAGATCACATAACATCTTTTAGTTATGTACTCACCATAACTTCAGATGTTTGGGATCCATCTCACTACATTCCTGATACCCACCCTCCTTCCCCTGCCTTGCAGATCAGAAGAGATAGAACGGTTTTGAGCTCCACTGTTTTTATCTTGTTTCATCTGACGATGTTATATAAGCAGGGTATGCATGTGTGCATGTATGCGGACAAACTAGATCTGGGGGACTGTTGGTGGTGCATCCTGGGATATAGTAAGCTCAGCCAATAAGAGACTTCGCTCTTTGGCATAAGCGTGCCGAGTCGGAGCCGAGGGATCGGCTCCGAACCCATCATTCAGAATGTAGGCGAGATGGATCCCAAACATCTGAAGTTATGGTGAGTACATAACTAAAAGTTTCTGCCTGTTCTTCTTGTGTTTATGATTATTTTTTATTGAATTTTGGTTGACAGGATCAAAAGATACTCAGGACTCTTAGCTTATACTGACATACACAGCTCAGACTTTCTGCATTACAATATGTTAGTGATCTGATGTTTTTTAACCTGAAATGTGTATCTAAGAGTTGAAAAGTTTTAATGTTAAGTTGTCAATCTCGCCTTCATTCTTGCTTGATGGGTTCGGAGCCGATCCTCGGCTCCGACTCGGCACTTGCTTTAGCTCGAGAACTCCTTTTACCAGCTCGAGGCAGCCCCATATCCCATGATGCAAGGCAGTAAGTACCCAGATCTCGTTTGCTCGCTTGGGAGGTCTTCTTTACCAGCTCCTGGTAAGTTGTTTCACTTTGTGATTTTCAAGCCCCTTTTAGTCAAAACTAATTTTTATAGTTTAAATTTAATTTCTATCCCTTCCTGACAGAAATTCCCTGTCTTTTGAATTTGTTCTTAGTTATCCCTATCCCATCCCCTGTTAGGGTGTGTGTGTTGGTGTTTTTATAGAATACCTTTTGGTATTTTGTGTAATTTAATTTTATTTTGACTGGTGTGTGTGTGTTTTGTGTGTCGGCACCATGTCAAAGGAGAGGGTTTCAGGTTTTAAGAAGTGTGACTCGTGCTGTCAGAAAATGTCTCTGACAGACGGTCACACTTCTTGCCTGTATTGTCTGGGCCCTCTTCACCTGCAGGACTCCTGTGCTATTTGTCACTCCTTCAGCCAGAGAGTCCTGCAGGAGAGACATAACAAACTGGTTCTTAGGGGCCTTCTTGCCGGAGGGCTCTCCGCTAAGTCGGCTCCACCAAACCAGCAAGAGTTTCCAAGGCCCAGGCTTCTGTTTCTAAGCCTGCGGCCTCGCCCGACTGCATAGAGTCGAGATCGCTCGCTGGAGCCGATTCTGGCTTGACTAAGCTTCGGCACCGATGGCCATCGGTGCCAAAACTGTATTGTCCACTTCGATGTCGGCCCGATCGGCTCCGGCACCCATGTGGCACAGGCATCGGTGTCGGCTCCCATCGGCTCCGACACCGTTATTTTGGTGGCTGTATCGGCTCCGCTGGAGCCGATACATCGGCGCTCTGTCGGCTCCGGAAATCGGCTCCGACAGGATCCGTAGTGTCGGCTCCTATGGCTCATTCCAGGAAGAGGTCGAGGTCTCCTTCCTTGGAGCCGATACTTTTGGCTCCGGCTTCACCTCTTCTGTCGGAACGGAGCCATCGGAGACGATCTTCAAGGTCATCCAGGTTGTCTGACCATGACCTAGAGAGAGTGGTCAGCAGATTGCTCAAGTCACAGGTACTGGCCCAAATGCTTCACAGTCCGTCTCAGCAGACGACTGTTGGTCCACACCCCGTTACAGTTCCTCCTTCAACTCTACCCCAGAGCTTGGAGTTGGAGTCTTCGGGCATAGTTACTGCTACGGCTGGAGGACGGATACCCCCTTCTGTTCCTTCAGCCTCTACTCTTATCTCCTCTTCCTTAGAGGGATTCGTGGTCGGGCTTCCATGGTCTCCTCCGAGGGGTGAGTGGCATCGGACCCTTGTCCGAACCCGCTCTTCCCTTGGAGCCTCGGCCTTGGTGAGCTCGGCTCCGACATCTGCCTCGGATGCTTCCCTTCGGTGGTCCCTGGAGTTCCTAGCTCTTGGAGCGGGTTCTCTCGGACCTGCCTGGGAGGGGAGCATTCGAGGTGATGAAGAGTGTACTGGCCACTGGTATCAGTCAGCAGTCTCTTCCCGTAGCTCCTCCCTCTATTGTACCTGTTGACATCTCTGCCACTTCTCTTGCTACAGGACCCAGAGATCCTCCGCCTCAGGTTTCCCCATTGGGAATTTCCCCTCTTCCGAGGATTCTCCTGATGTTTCGGGAGATCCTCCTAGGAAGAGGACTTGTAAGAGGAAGTATGTAGACTCCCGAGTCTGTCACCGGATACTGACTTTGATGAGTCAGAGGGATCCCCTAGATCCCCCTCTGAGGATGTCTCCTTTTCAGACATCCTAGAACTTCTGAAACAGAGGGGAAACTGGCCCACCAACAATCCCTCTGAGGATGAGTCAGTATACCTAGAGGCGTTTGGATCTCGGCCCTCCACCTCCTGGGTGTCTCCGCCTTTCGACCCTCTTATGCAGGTTATTGCACGAAAGGCGTGGACAGCTCCTGACTCTGTAGAGCCAGTCCCTAGGAGGCCTTCTAAATTTATCACTGCCCCTAGTGACAAACAATTCCTTACCAAGGGTGTCCCCGCTGATGCCATGGTGGTGGCTGCGGCCACCAAAAAGGAACTTGCAGATCCTTCCGTGCCCGTCCATCCTCCTAATAAGGACTCTAGGACCATGGATAGGTAGCAAGCGGATGTTTTCCTCAGCGACCTTTGCTATGCTCGCTGAATTATCTTTGTCACTTCACCAGACTCCAGAGAGATATCCTGAAGGAGCTGGGAGAAGTAGTTCAGGATCCTACAGCTGCAGGGGCTCAAGAAAAGATTGCTTCGCAGCTAGGAACCCTCAATTCCATTGCTAACTCCTCCATGCGGCTAATATCTTATGCTGCGGATGGAGTAGAGCCGCAGGCACAGGTGTGGCTCTTAGACGCCAAGCCTGGATGCGGCTATGTGATTTTTGGATCCCTTTAAGGCATCCTTCACAAATTCTCCCTTTGATGGGTCAGCTTTGTTTGGCCCTCAGGTGAAGGAGACCTTGACCAGGTGTGAGCAGGACGGCAAGACTCTTTCTGCTGTTGGAGTCCGTTTTCCACCCCTTCTAGGCCTTATCCCAAAGGACAGAAGGGTGGTAAGATGTGGTTCCAGAATCCCAAGGAGTCACGCCAGATTCACGTGGTCAGTTTACCCCTAGAGGCAGAGGGGGTAACAACAACAGACGCTCTAGAGGCAGAGGGGGTCCAAAACCAGGGAAACAGGGAGCCTCTCTCTGATAAGCCCTTTCAGCATCCCTGAGGTGTTGCCCGGCTGTCCCTCCTTGGAGGCAGTCGGGGAAGATTATCACTGTACCCAGAAGCCTGGCATTCCCTCACTCAAGACAGATGGGTACAGTCGCTCATATCCAAGGGTTACATACTTCCTTTCGAGGAAAGTCGCTTCCTCTCAAGTTCCCTTCCAGACGTACAACCTGGTCTAAGGCACATTGCAGAGTTAGAAATCGCAAAACTACTGCAAAAAGAGCCATTCAGCCAGTTACAATAGACCATTCAGAGCCGGAATCTACTCAAGGTTCTTTTTGGTCCCCAAAAGACGGGAGACTGGAGACCAATATTGGATCTCAGCAGACTCAACAAGTCTGTCAGGAAGACAAGATTCGAATGGTCACTCTTCAGTCAATTCTGCCCTTCTTACAGAAGGACAACTGGATGTGCTCAATAGATCTTCAGGATGCGTACTATCACATCAAAATTCACAGACGCTCCAGGAGATTTCTCCGCTGTCGGCTGGGGTCCAGTCATTTCCAGTTCAGAGCCCTGCCCTTTGGTCTCACTACAGCCCCCAGAGTGTTCACCAAATGCATGGCAGTGGTCACGGCTCACCTGAGACGTCAAGGATTCCAGGTGTTTCCGTATCTCGACGACTGGCTCCTGTCAGCCACCACCAGGCATCAGCTTATACAAGCCAGGGATTACACAATAGACCTTTGTTCTCATTTGGGCATCTCAGTCAACTTGAAAAGTCATCCTTATCGCCCTGCCAGTCTATTACCTTCATAGGCAAACTTAAACACTGTTCGGATGTCAGCTACCCTTACAGAACAAAGAGTTTCAGACATTCAGACTCATGTCAGGATCATTCTGGCCAGCAAGAAAGTACAGGCCAGAATGGTTCTAAAAGTATTAGGTCTCATGGCTGCGGCCATTACTCTTCTTCCCTGGCTCGATTCTACATGCGCCTCCTTCAGTGGATGCTGTTCACACAGTGGTCATACCAGCAACTCCCAATGCGTCACCAGATTCTGGTGACACAAACATGCAAAGAACATCTTGCTTGGTGGATCACATCGTCTCAGGTTCACCAAGGCAGATGCTTTGTACCTCCCCCGATAGCCACTGTCACCACGGATGCCTCCCTGATCGGGTGGGGGGTCATTATCAGGGCAGGATGGTTCATGGGACGTGGCAACCGTTCGAGTACCATCTGCACATAAATGTCCTGGAGATGAGAGCAGTGCTTTTAACGTTGCAAGCCCTCAACGACTTTCTTCCCGTAGGGACAATTGCAGTCCACACAGACAACATGTCTGTAGTTTGGTATATCAACAAACAGGGCGGAACGAAGTCCTACCCCTTGTGTCGAGAAGCGCTCAGACTATGGCAATGGGCGATCTCCTCTCATCGGTTTCTGGTAGCAACGCATATCCCTGGGAAAACCAACATTATAGCGGACAGATTGAGCAGAGCTATTCTCATGCCTCACGAGTGGTCTCTCAAGCAATCCATAGCGGAAGAGATTTTTCTGGAATGGGGTCGTCCATGTTGCGATCTTTTTGCTACTCCCCAAAACAGCAAATGTCCAGACTTCTTCAGCCTCTTCCCTCTATCAGGCCATCCCCCAGAGACGCTCTGACCCAGGATTGGCCCCAGGGACTTCTTTATGCCTTCCCCATTTCCTCTGATCCCTCAGGTGATCCAGAAAGCTACCGCTTTGAGAGCCAAATTGATTCTCATTGCCCCTTACTGGCCTCGACAAGTTTGGTTCCGTTCCTCCATCATCACCTTTTGGTGCAGCCGTGGCATCTGGACCCAGTGCCAGATCTACTGATTCACCAATCCGGTCAGCTGCACCGGTCAATCCCTTCTCTCAACCTCACAGCATGGTTGCTCCACTTCCTTCCTTAGCCAGGCTTCCTTTGATCTCTAACCCAGTTAGAGACATCATAGTAGCTTCACTAAAATCCTCTACCAGGAGGATTTACACAAGCAAATGGAACGTTTCTCTTTTGGGCTAAGGCCCAAAATATTGATCCTTTACTGCCCCTGTTCAGGCAGTTCTGGACTTCTTAGCAGAGATTTTTCATGCAGGCTCCTCTTCTTCCACAGTCAGAGTTCAGTTGGCTGCTATTTCTAATTTTCATGTCGGGATAGCAGATCATAATATTATGTCCCATAGGCTCTGCAGGGCCTTCTTGAAAGGAATTTTTCCTACTAAAGCCTCCAATCAGGAATCCTCCTCCTCAGTGGGATCTAAATTTAGTGCTGACATCCTTGATTCTTCCCCTTCGAGCCAGCTGTTTCTTGTTCCCTGAAATATCTTTCTTGGAAAACTTTATTCCTAGTGGCTATTACATCTGCCAGGAGGGTGTCTGAACTTCATGCTCTTCGGTTCGACCCTATTTGATTTTTCACAAAGACAGAGTATCTTTGAGAACTAATCCATCCTTTTACCTAAGGTCGCTTCAAAAACAATCTGAATCAATCCATTGATCTCCTGTATTTTTCCTAACTATTCAGATAGAGCTGGACAAAACCTACATTATCTTGACGTCCACCGTCAGCTTAGATATTATTTGGACAGAACACAAAAATTTAGAAAATCTGATCAACTTTTTGGTTCCTATGCGGATAATAAAAAGGGCCTTCCTGTTTCTAAAGTGACTTTGTGCAGATGGCTTTCTTCGGTCATCACTGAAATTTATACGATCAGGGGAAAACAGCTGTGCTCAAAACCTAAAGCACATTCAACTAGGAGTTTAGCTACTTCTACAGCTTTTCAAGCTAGACTGCCTTTGGACACTATTTGTGCAGCGGCCACTTGGGCCACTCCTCACACTTTTGTTTCCCATTACAAATTGGACTTGGCCTCCAGGGACAGAGCCAGTTTTGGCTCTACAGTCCTCAAGAGTTTGTTCCATTGAGCCACCCAGGATAGAGGTGCTAGGGACGCGGTCCCATCAAGCAAGAATGAAGGCGAGATTGACAACTTAACATATGTACCTACCATAACGTTCCATGTTAGTTGTCTTCTCGCCTTCTTTCTTGCGACCTCCCTCCTTCCCCTGGCCTGGACAGACCTTGTATAAGAAACTATTATGCTAAAGACCATTCAAACCTGGTCCTTTTTCCATCTGTAAGTTTCTTCTTCCTTTGGGAAGTATTTTATGCTTGGTGTTATTGCCCTTTGTCAACAAACGAGATCTGGGTACTTACTGCCTTGCATCATGGGATATGGGGCTGCCTCGAGCTGGTAAAAGGAGTTCTCGAGCTAAAGCAAGTGCCGAGTCGGAGCCGAGGATCGGCTCCGAACCCATCAAGCAAGAAAGAAGGCGAGAGAAGACAACTAACATGGAACGTTATGGTAGGTACATAACTTCTTATTTTCTCATGGTGGTACACTTCATGTTAATAAGTGAAACATTACATATAGACTGTTTCCCTCTAGGGAGCTGAAACTGCTGTTCCTAATTTACTTCATTTATTGCTGCTAGCAGTGCTTTGCATATTGTAACTAATGATTGCCTGCTAATCCCCAGCCACATTTTTAAACCATGGTTGTGCATGTGTACTGCAAGATATTTTTAATGCTGCTAATGATTTACTTGCTACGTGTTTTTACTATGAGATGAGGCTTTCATGGATTGTAACTTTTGTGGATGTTTGCTTGGGTAAACAAGGAATTTCCCAACTCTCTGTACCTCTATCCACTTTTCCCCATCATATCCTGTCTCCTATGGCTTATTTTTTAATACTCTTTTAATTCTTATAATCTACCCTGTCCTATTCCCACTTTTAGCAAATATGCCAATTTAAACCCTAAACTCAGTCTTATTATTAATTTTTCCGATGACCATTTACAACCATTATGCTAATTATTTTCACTGTATTATGTGTAAATTAGCTATTGTCCTAACACATGCTATATATTTTAACTACTAAACCTTGTCTCCTTATTTAATTAACCTTACACCACAAACTTATCTGTCCTCAATCATCGGATACCTACAGCAATGTGCTCCAAATTTGATAGCTATTATTCTCCCTTTACCCAGCTATACCCAAATTGGACCCACATAGAGGAAACTTGGTTGTCAAAGCTGGTTTTACTCGTTTAAAGCTGACTGTGTACATGCAACCCACTGTGGTAATTTCTAATGTATATTCTAATTATTATCTCCCAGTCTTTATCTTTGCTGGGTATACAAGTAATCCTACTACACTTTCTGAATTTATTTCTCCTCCTTTCAGCCCCATATTCACCCCAGGCAGACTGGGTCACATAAGCAACTCTCTCTACAACTTGAAAGACTGCAACTCTCAGCTACAACACTCACAGGAACCCCTACTCTCAACAGAGCTAAAGTATATATATATATATATATATATATATATATATATATATATATATATATATATATATATATACTTGCTATATCCTGTTGTAATAATATAATCTGTAAAATTCCCTCTCATTACTGTGTACACTGCCAAGGGTTAGAATTTAGTCATACAATGACCTGTCTCCCCTTCTAGTCAGCTAAATTGTCCTTGCATTCTCTGCTTGTCTGCTTGACCTGCATCTTCTCCTAACACATGCATTTGGCCTGAATTCCATTTTCTTGTTTCTCTCCTCCTTCAACCCTTCCTAACCTGCCTCCAAAGTATCCCCTGCCCCTCACTATCCTTTTTACCCTAGCTGTCTCCTTCTTCAGTGCTGCACTCATTTTCTTTTTTTCCTTACTCCCCCCCCCCTCCTTTTAGCTTCAAATACTATATCTTTTTCCTTACCAATGCCAGTGCTAATATCCACTCCTCACTGATTGTTTTATTTTCTGGCAGTTCACAGCTATGACAGTGTGGACTCATTCCGTTTAGCCCTCGCTACACTCGGTTCACTTCACTTCACTATCCCAATACCTCTACATTTATATTGTCACAATACATCCCCTCCTCTATAGACTGCTTCTCTTCCTGTCCATCATACCCAGTCAGCACACACTACTTTTCTAGTTTCTCTTCACCTGTTTTCCCCACATTACCTATCTCTTTTCCCTTCTTCATCACTTGTTTACTCTTAAATATACCTACATCCTATCTTATCTTTATCTCTCACTTCTCTGGAGTGTCTCCCTCCTGCATTTTTCCATCAACCATCCACTTCTACCTCACCTCCTTGCCTTTTCTAACCCTTAGCCAGCCAGCATCTCTTATTTTTCTTACCAGTTCTTAGCCTGCCATCATCTCTTGCTCTATAGCCATCACACCTCCTCTTCCTCCATCCCCAACCATAATTTCTATCTGTGTAATTACTCCTTTCCTCCTACTACTCTACATTCTCACCAGCTATACTACACATATCTTACCCATTAACCTACCACCCACACTCACCCATCCTCGTAACATTGATAAACCTTCCTGGATCTTAAATGCACCCTTCTTAATTAACCCATTTTACATTCTCATGCATAAATATAAACCTCTTAACACCAACACTCACCCTCACAAAACAAAGCTTTATCACCTTACTTATAAACATAAGTTTTCTTTATCACTACCTTTCCCCAAAAAACTTATTTTTATGCAGAGACATTCAACCTAACTCTCGCCCCAGAACTTCTCCCAATCTTGTCACTACCCACCTACCCCCTACTATGTCTACTTCAAAACCATCCACCAAGAGGTTAACCATCATCTCCATGAATATTCATAGCCTTCTAAACAAAATCTCAATTTCATGCATGGATTACACAATACTCACCAGACATAGTTGTTCTCACTGAAACTTGGCTAAAACCTCACACCATAGACACTGAAAATCTTTCACCTGGTTATAATATCCGCTCTGCTAGAATACACAAAAAAGCTGGTGGCATAGCAATATTTTACTCAAATCAACTTAACATCTCCCCACTGTCTATACCACTCCCTGACTTTCATCCAGCTGAACTCACACTTGCTTACTATGAACTAAATGACCATAAAAAGCTATGTATTGTTGGTATCAATATCCCTCCAGAGAACAACATTCCCATTCTTGAAAGCATTCTCTTTTGAACTTCCAACTATATATTAAATGAAACTATAATTCAAGGGAATGTCAATACTGACTGGCATACCTTGACTTCTGAATTCCCTACCTCAAGCATAAACCTCCATGGCTGCACTCAACTAATTTCTTTTGTCATCCGGTACAATAAATCCACCATGATTGGCTCCATCCTTTACTGAATCCTAGTATTCAGTCCCAGTTTATATCATAACCCTACAGCTCTCCCAGATTCTATCAGTGACCACCTCCCAACCTACATCTAAAGGCTCTCCCCACAGCTTGCCAAGCAGCATAAGCTTAAAGAATGCTGTATTCTCACCAGTTTCAACCCAGATGAATTTAACAATATACTTGCCTCCATAAATTGGATCTTCCTCCTTAGTCTACCACTAGAGGATGCCATTCAGAAATTTAACCATATAGTCCAAGATACTCTCAATTTCCTAGCTCCACTCAGGAAAAAAGATTTAAAACTCACCAAGCTCCTTGGCTTTCTCATTCCATCTGAGTCCTTATGCACAATAGGGATATTGCTTGGAAAAACTGGTTAAAATCCAAATCCCCTAATCACCTTCAAATGTACAAACTCCTTCATAACCTCACCAAAAACAAGTCAAAGAAGACAAAAAAACTACTTTCTAAAGCCTCAAACCAACCATCAAAATAATCCAAAAGAATTCTGGAACACTATTAATAGGATCCTAAACCCTGGCTTTCCCAGTATACCAAGCCCATACCAAATAACTCTCCCCAAGAAATCGCAACAAAGTTTAATACCTATTTCATTGACTGTATTAACAAACTAACCCAAAACGGTCACCTTTATAACCCCACACTTTTGCTCCCTCCCCTAGACAACATACCCACTTTTTCTCTCAAACCTGTCTCTACTGCTTACATCAAATCTCTACTTAACAAATTAAAACCCTGCTCTCATTCAGCAGACAATCTACCAACAAAATTCCTTAAATTAGCAGCTAACTCAATAGCCTACCTAATCTCCATCCTACACCACTGCCTCTCTCTAAAATCCTTAAACTGGCTTGAACTGCCCACATCCTCCTCCTCTCTAAGCTGCTCCTCACCTACTTCATAATCAATAAACCAACTTCCTGCCCAGCCATCTCAATCCTCATCACTTATTATACTCCTACCCCTGGATTTACTAAACTTCCGAGCAGGACTAATCTAGTCCTGCATGGAAGCAGCAGCTTAAGAGGGGGACGGCAGCGCGCCATGCATATTAATGAAGGTGCTCTGCTTGAACTCCTAATGCTACATGGAGCGTGGACGAGTGCATGGGGTGTGTCTGAGAGCAGAGCTCTCAGAATAAACACACCCCTGCAAAGTAGAACAGAAGAATGTGTAAATAAATGAGCGAGACTGCTCATGTGTCCTCATATCCCCACCAACAGTCCCCATGTGTTCAACAGCAACAGTACAATTAAATAAAATGAAGAAACCCTTTTAGTTATTTTTTTTAAAACCTCGAGTACAGCTATACATAGGTGCCCAGGTTTGCCCATTGCTTAGCTACAGTTAAAGCAGCTGAAAAGGATGAAGAGGATAACAAGGAATTTATGTGCAAATAAAGCAGCATAGCAATAGTGTAGTGGTTAGAGCATCCGCCTAACGAGCAGGCATTCCTGGTTCGAGTCTCACTGCAGCACATATCATTTTCCATGTGAAATCTATATATGAACATAATTTTACATCTTTTTGCCATATAACCTACATAACATTTCAATGTGAACTGGAGTAATGCATGAAATGCACATGTGAAGTGTCAGTGTCATAATGAATAAGGCACTAGTAAGCAGGTGTAAGCACAAATAAGCAGTAGTAAGCATATATAAGCACTAGTAAGTATTTGTACGTCTGTTTGCGTGGGGGTAAGCATTGCCTGCACAGATTAAGCAAAATAGAAGTTAACTGAATGTAAGAAACTGTAACCAGAAGTTAGCATTGTTGAGCTCTGCGCAAACCCGCACACACCTGCATACAACTGCTTTAAAGTGCCTTAATCACTCTGTACCCAACGGCCCGTGTTCTGCCCAGCAACAAAATAAACAGAGCCTGCAAGGCTCGAACTCAGGACCCTGTACATCACAGTCACAGTAATTAACCACTAAGCCATCATAGCAATACATATAAATGAGGTATCAGCAAACTAATCCTCACCACAGGAAAATCAAATCAAACATGTGAACTGAATCTATGTACAGTGTGATGTATACAACATAAATATGTGAACTGGAGTACTACAGTAAGCATAGATTTGAGGTGTCATTGTAATAAAGTGCAGAAATCCCCAGGACCCCATACAGTGCATGTACACATGAATCACAGATACCAGACACATATATAACCTGTAATGAAGAATAAATCACTTCCAAAAGGCAAACATAGTGCTACTTAACTATTAAGCAATGCTAACCGTAGCACAGCTCAACTTAGTAAGTGTAAGCAATGTGTAGGGAAGCCAATTCAATCTGCCCAGTGGTATACCTCTTTAAGCAGTGCCAGTCTTAGGTAAGCAGGTGTGCCCATAGCTTAGCCTTTTCAAAACCGGCCAATCACGGAAAAGTGCGGGAAATTGGCCCTACTTAAACCCAAGAGGCGGGAATACAGCTCATAACTGGTTGTAGCTACCCCTTGCAGGCACTATGGCAGTAAGGGGAGAAGGCGTGCGCTTCCGGGCGCAGCGCTGGTGCATCCAGGAGTCCAAGGTCATGGCTGGACTCCTAAAGACCATGCACAGAGGCTGCTGCAAGGCCAGTACCAGGGCTCCCAATATAAGGTGGAGGCCTGGGACCGTCTCGCCCGCGACCTTACTAGTGCCACTGACATACCCCAAACTAGTGAGCAGGTCAGGCACCACTATGCCGACCTAAAGCGGCAGAAAGGCGACCTCTTGATGGAGTGGCTCCAAGAGGCTAGAGCAGTAGGGGATGTCCCAGCCGTGTGTATCAGTCCACGACCTGTGTAATAATTGCTATCTCAGGTATATCATGGATAGGTATGGCTAAATATTCTTCTTATGTTCGCCACAGCTGTAATGGAGCAGGCCATGAACCAGGAGGCTTACATCAGCCACCTGTTGCGGTTGCAATGCAAGACAGGTCAGTAGTACTCATGCTTCTACTGTCATAGGAAATAAAAATAAAAGTAGTAGTATTGTAATTGCTATTATAAAACCTGTATTGTTCAAGGCAAGTTCTGCATACACTAGAGAATATGGCAAGAAGAGTCTGATATTGTTAGTATGACAAAACAGGTCCAACTGCTAGACTATATATATCTGTATTCTGGTATCATATGGTAATGTAGATTTGAAGTCATGTAATAGTACTGTTGTATTAAGCACTGTTACCCACACCATGCAGCATAAATCGAATGTGTAGGAATGCCTGTAATATGACAGGTGTAATCCCCAGAGGTCATTTAGTACAAGTGAGAGACACATAGACAGTAAACAGGTAAAATGCAGACAACAAAAAATGAATAGCACTTGTAACTGAGGTGTGTAGTGTTGTTCTTTTAGCACACACAGCCACTGTTTGAATCCTGCCAGTGGTAGTAGTCTGCATACAGAATCATACCCACAACTGTACAGATATGTCCAGAATGTCTATTAAAATGACCCATATCTATTGCTTATCAACCTGTCCCCCTGGAAATCAGTGGGATGATCCCAGACATATAAGCAGCAAACAGGAAATACAACTGATTGACGCACATCTATGACAAACATCTGGCACACTAGCAACTCCCCAATACCTTATGTGACTAAGAAGCAATGTATGTCCCATTTACACCCCAACTTGTTAATCTGTGGTCAGAGTGTGTACAGTAACAGTGAGTAGTATGTGCAGAATACTAAAGTGTAATCTGGAACTTTGTGTGGCAACAGTCAGGTAGTGCTAACAAACACTGATCCCACAGGTACGTTGGATAAGTACAATGTGCTGATAAATGCAGACCAATATAACCTGCAATGGTACTGTCCACCCTGGAATTGTAGGGGATTGTGAGTGTTGCAGTTTCTCCAAATAAGAAAGTAGCACTGGTCACTGTCACCCACACTGTACCTCATAATATAACTGTGTAGGAAAGCATGTATATGTGTGTGTCAGGTCACTAAAGGTGGAATAGGGCAATATTCTAGATATGTCCAGGCACACCAGCATGTGGTCAACACATGGCCAGAGTCTGTGCAGAAAGAGTTGGATAGCATAGTGCAAATCATCAACCCAGAATCCAGGCGTATGTGTACAAACAGTTAGTCAGTGTTAACAAACATTCCCTCCACAGGTATACCATGTAAGAGGTGTATACTGCAGGTTAAACCAGTTCATGTGTAATGATGTTGACAGCCATATCAGTGTCCTATACAGGTCTATAGGGTAGTGTAGTAAGACTTGTAAGGTACGCATAACAGCACTGACTAGGAAAGTACTGCTGAATACAGGAATGTACTACTTGTTAATTGACATCTTTCTCTCCCCCCACATTATCTCCAACAATAATCACCATACCCACCCCAACTGGTATGTACTGACTGTGATAATGGCCAATCGTTTGATAAATATTCTAATGGTTCCCATGCATGTGCCACATTGAATTATTCCAACATTGTTGGCATGGTGCCATCAACGTACCTGCATGCTGTTCTTATTTCCACTCTGGTCCAATA
Organism: Protopterus annectens; assembly: GCF_019279795.1. Taxonomy (NCBI): domain Eukaryota; kingdom Metazoa; phylum Chordata; order Ceratodontiformes; family Protopteridae; genus Protopterus; species Protopterus annectens. Next base: position 270,652,274 of record NC_056747.1, on the reverse strand, counting down.
TATGCATGTGTTCTGTTTGTTATGCAATTGTTCCATATCTGGTGTCTGGGTTAATAGGAATATCTATGCATGCTGTTATACCTAATGCTGGAATGTGTTTACTATGACTAACCCATATATGATGATGAAATCTAAACACTATAGCACACTTAGGAAGGCCGGTCCTAGCGGACCCACCTGTCCCACCTCAACTGGCCGAGGCACTGGGCACCAGCATGTCTGGGACCCAACCCCACAACTCCCTGTCCATTTGTCCTGCACCACCTTCAGGTGGAACCCCCCCAGGAGTGGGCGGGGACAGGCACCTGTCACCCATGCCCAGGTCAGGTTTGTGGTGTGTAGAGCGATCAACGTCCAGGTTGTTGATCTTCTATGCCAGCTTGAGGGCCGCATGTCACAGTTAGAGAGTCAGCCTGGCTCTGCCGCTCAGCCCCCAGCACAGCCACCTTTGGGGCTGTGAAGGTGCAGTGGTGACTGCCCATGGGTGGGGACCTCAGTCCCACTGTTACCACTAGGGGGCTTGTGGGCTTCCGATATCCCAGCACCCCTCCCCATCAAGGTGTTTACCCCCACATTTCATATACTGCCCTTGTATGCATCTTGTGTGTCTTTATGTTAACCTACCCAACCTCCCTCCCCAAATATACCTACTACCCCTCCCCAACATCCCACTCTCACTTGAAAAAAATAAAAGGGCAATCTGTTCCCACAAAAAAATCTCGCTCCATACATAGCTGTCCATTTTGCATGCGTGTCCACTGGATACATGTAATCTGGTCTAACTGGCATCACAATGAATATATGTTGTCCTTACCCCTCTCCCAGAGGTTTGAGGGTCCAAATGTACCTGCAAATATAGTGTATATGCACAGCTGTTGCTGCAGAAGAAATGGGCAGCTATGGACTTTTCCTATACCCTTCCTGCACATGCCTAGCTATTTTCCCTACTGTCTTTCCCTCTTTGTGCCCCATTTTTCACCACTTTCCTATCAACCCCTTTTTCTTTTCTTTCAAAGGAATTTGCGCATGGAATAAGCGGCAGTAATCATTGTTAAGCAGTGGTAAGAGGGTTTGCACGGGTTTGCACAAGGGTAAGCTATGCCTACACAGGCTGAAAAATCTGAAGCTGATTGTAAGAAAACATAAGCGGAGGTTGGCATTGCTTACCGTCACGCAAATCCATGCAAACCCGCTTACAACTGCTCAAAACTGCCTTAATCACACTGTATCAAATGGCCCTTGTTCTGCCTAGCAACAAAATAAGCAGTATCTGACAGGATCAAACCCAGGACCCTGCACACCATAGCCAAAGTGATTTACCACTAAGCCATCTCAGATATACATATCCTTGATGTATTCACAAACATATCATCCAGCCCAGTCATTCAACAGTACAGTGAATGTATTCCAACATGTAGATGTATGTGTGTGAGTAAATATCTTAATGTCTAAACGGTTACAACATATTAATATATGTATGTATGTGTGTGTGTGTGTGTGTGTGTGTGTGTATACATATATATATATATATATATATATATATATATATATATATATATATATATATATTTATGAACATATAAACATGCAAATGCCTACATCTATAGATATATATGTCCACATCTACATGTCTAAGTATATACGGCAGGTTTTATATATATATATATATATATATATATATATATATATATATAAGTGCCAATAGATATATATATATATATATATATATATATATATATATATATATATATATATATATATATGTTTACACACACACAGGTATATACGGACATACATCTGTAGATAATGGGGAAATAAAACATATATGTCCTCATGCAACGTTAATGGGGTTGAGAGGCCCCACACAATATACATCTGGTATGAATAGGTATACCCCCCAGCAAAGCACAACCCCCCCTTTAATACTGTACCAAGTGTTGCAGATCCCATAACCAGGACCAGACATGACATGGCCATCCCTAGAATACATATACACAGACACATATATGCAGATACAGGTACAAATATATATATATATATATATATATGTATATATATATATATATATATATATATATATATATATATATATATATGTATATATATATTTATATATATATATATATATATACCTACCTACACATACACACACAGAGAATTGTACAGTAATATACATATGTAGTATGTGCACACAATATGGAGCAACCAGTATTCCTACAGTCACCACCTTACCAAATGGAAACTGTATGAGCCACCCATATGAATGACATTCATAGCCTGCAACATATACCCACAGACGTATCAAAGGGTATAACACCACACACAGGTGTGCATAAATGAATGTGAACGCTTTATTGGTGTACTATGACAGTTGTATATGCCATGGCATATAGCTGTCTAGACACTGACATCCATATGAACAGTGTAATGCAACTGTGAAACAGTTATACTAAGACAGTAGTCTGGAAAGGTTGACATATGTTGCTTTCCAGGCCGAGGCCTACAAGTAGTACATTAGTAATGACAGATTGGGCCACAGCATACCAGACAATCAACAGTATATCATGCAGCTGTATAGGTCAGCACCCTCTATCTACACTCTGTACACAATCCCTACGGGGGATGGACCCCAGTTGACACAATGGGATGTATCTGTTACATAACAAGGCATACCTGACACCATCACAATCAGACTGACAAACAGAACATCCCATATGGCAGGAGGCAGTAGACTTGCATTTACCCAGGGTGGATTGTATTGTAAAGTACATCCAGATACCTTAAGGCAGCCTTTCCCAGATACCCACACATGTTGTAACAGCCTAGGTTAGTCATGGTGCACCCCCCCCTACACTCACTAATATTGGGCCATATACCACTGTTACATACACTGGCCTCTGGAGTGCATTAGGGCACACATGTATTGTGTAGATGAAATCCACACATATATGGCCCCAACCTTCCAGTATGTGTGGGGGACACAACAGCAGTGGAGTGATGGCAGGCATGACATACACACAGCCCACTACATAACAATCCCTAACAGCAGGTCATATGTGCAAAGCCTGGTATGTAGGTGGAGGACAGTGGCTGGAACACAGGCACATATGTGTAAAACTGTTGTCATACAGTAAGCAAGATATGTATATGTGTACATATCTATATGGATGTATGTATACTTATTTATACATATATGTTCACCATATGTCCTGCACATGGAGTGAACTCTTACCTCAGCCCCAGTAGTCCCAACCTCTCAGTGCAAGGGGCTGTCATGTATGTAGTGCAGGTATATTTGTAGATTATTGCTACTGTAATATAGATTGTCTTCACAGAAACCGTGTATGTGGGAGGCCACATCTGCTGTTAACATGTGCGCCATTGGCTGCTTACAGACATCCTAAGGTCATCATAGTACAGTACCACTGCTAGCACAGTAATGCCCTTATGGACTACAGCTGTGATATGGCCAATATATGTAGACAGTCTGACACACTTGGATCAGTCCAAGGGTATACACAGAACCCCTACATGCAAGACATGTGGACCAGGCCTGTCAATGTGGATGTTAACAGCCATGTAGATGGGTATAACACACACATACTGGTATACATTTACCCCCATAGGTTATGCATTCATACACCCCCTGTCTGTCCTGACACATAATAACTGCTAGTACAGAGGTGCCATGGCAACATACTATCCACTAGTTAGTGACATACATCTGAACAGCATCCTACTGCTTTGTCTGATGGACATGACTGTTATGGTGGCCAGGCATCAGTACATCTGGCAAGTATCTGGACATGACATCTCACTGGATAAGTACAGTAAGCTGCTAGGCATGTAACACAGCACAGTGCAGGCTACAGGCAGACTGACCAAACACTGGGCTACATCTCCTATGTGTGAATACACATGTACCTGCATAGATAGCAGGCTCTACAGGCATGTCACATCACAGAGTAACAGACACCTGTGTGAAAGTGCATAACCACAACCAATATGAACACAGCTACATATGGTAAGCTAGCGTATTATTACAGTATATGCACTATCTGATGTACACCATCCTCATATGGGCCACTCACACAACAATCCTACATATACTGGGCCACTACACAGTGTGGTCCGATGGCTGTCCGTGGTTTAGGACATGTTTGTGTTCGCCCCTACAAACGTAATCTAATAGGGTGTCATACAGTGGAGCAGCATGTAACATCAGATAGAACAGGACCAAGAACAATGACATCTACCACAGTCTCTACACAGGCCAAGGTACATATGCACTATACACACACTGTCGACAATTACCAGACTTACACATACCTCAGTACTGTACACACAACCACAGAATGGCCAGGCTATGTCCTCAAATATAACCCCTACTATACATCACATGTGTAACAGTCTGATATCTCACTGGCTTATCAGGTATGCTGTCACTGAATATGGTGTACAGAACATATGCACCCCCTACTGCATGACATATGTACAAAGGTTGACAGGGTTGTGGCTGGAGACACCAACACAGGCCTAATATTGACATGTCGCTGTGATGACCTCATACATTTCTTGTTGTAACAGGGTTTAATGCAACATATGTCATATGAGGGATATGACGTCAGTAACTCTCCCGGCTGTCACCATCTACTGACTGCAGTCCTCACACTACCTTCTGCAGTTGAGAGATAGGTGCTCTGTGGGTAACACAAGGTACACAAGGCATCACATACTGCCCAGTCTGCAGATGATCCTACAGATGGGGATTTCTCATAAACATAACACTGACATGACAAGTATTAAAGCATGTAGGACAGCCATATTCCACACACACCCTGTTAAACCAATAGTACCCCAACTGCAGTATAGCAGCTCTTACAGTCTGTAGTCAGGACAGGTACATTCCCCTCCTGTGTGTTGGCCTGTTTCCACAGTGTATGTTGTCAGAGGTAAGTCTCCAATCCATCTGTGATGCTGTTTGCCAAACAACAGATCTAGTTCCTGCTCACAGTGAATGAAAACGCCCAACACCAACAAGATGTTCCTAGATATTGGAGTGTGTTTCCATGCAATTGGCTATGGAAATGTTACCATAGCTGTTCCACATACAATCAGCTAGAGGAGGGCTGTAATTTGTGCAGAGGCCATCAGCTGATCATGAGCATCACTGACAATACACATGCTGCTGCCTAAGCAAAGCAGGTGTAAGTCTCCACATCCACCAAAGAGGGAGTGAGAGAGGGGATAGAGGCAAAGAGAAGTCTGGGTGGGTTGGGAGAGTAAAAGGTAAGCATGTTTGTGTCACACACCTACCAGTCCACAGTATCGAACCCATGACTGACTATGTACTGATATCACATCTGTTATCCCTGCACGGTGGATATTGTGATTTATGCTAGGGGCACCATATAAGAAATATTAAAAAAACACTCAACATTGGGTCCAGTTGTTACGCACTCACAACCACCTCCACACAGGACATGAATGACAAACATCAACACATTAAGACACACATGCACACACCTGTCACATCTGGGATTAGAACCCCTACCTAACTAGTTATTACACTAAAGCACTATGCCATTACAGAATGTGCCATGGAGATTACTGGAGTACTCTTTCCTCAAAGGTTTATTTCACAGTGAGTGGCAGCAGGACTGCCAAAGTAGAACAAATGAATTGTTGTGAGTGTGACTAGCCAAACATGCATTGCTCTCTACACAGGCACAGGAACAGACACAAAAGCATCCACAACTGCCATGAGTGGAATAGAACCCCTACAAGAGTTCCATATCACACTACAGCATTACGCTGTTATAGCATGCACCACAAATATTACTGGAGTACTCTTTCTCCATAGGTATACTTCACAGTGATTGACATCAGCAGGATTTCCAAAGTAGGGCATTTGAATTGTACTGAGTGTAACTAACCTAAATTGCCCTAATCAGTCTGTATGCATTCACCGCTGGTCTGGCCAGAACAAAAATAATCTGCCTTTGCAGGTCATGAACCTAGGACCCTGTACACTATAGTCACAGTAATTAACCACTAAGTCATCACAACAGTACATGGGACTATGGTTATACCAAAGGAATCCCACCATAGCCTAATCAAACTGAACATGTGAAAGGAATGTATATACAGTTGTCCATGAAATGTAAAAGACCTCTCCAAGGCCAACTTCATGTTACTCAAGACAGAAATTACAATGTTTGTGACACCCATGGAGACAGGATCTGACAGTTCAACTGATGAATCCTGCACTATGGCACTGTATGAGCACAGCCACTTGTGCATGATTCCTGACATCCCTCATAGAACCACGACGCTCACCTCCCAAGTAATCCAGCCAGTCTGGTGGTCTCCTGCCATTAACAGAGTATACAACAGATAGTAGATACAGTTGAAGAAAAAAGGATAATCCAAGGATGCAAACAACTCCCTTACCAGCCCCAGTAAGACGGTGAGATCCCTCATGGAATCCTTCAAAGCTGATTATGTAACTAAAATCACCATAAATTCCACAGACAACCACACAGCATTCTATAGTTATATCAATTCTAACTGGCAATGCTCAGAAGTGCTCTAAGCTGCAACAGAATGGCATTAAATAGACTACTGCCACGGAATGTGCCAATATTCTGGCAGATTGATTTATTGCCACATTCACCCCCTCACACCCCCAAAAGGGCCCATGTTATTAAGTAAAGGGTTCTGTTGCCCAGTAATCACGGCCACACAGCCAGACAACACACTTCCCACAACTAAGAATACAGCATCCATGGGACCAGATGATATCCTGGGCTGTATACTACATGAACTACAAAATGGAATGGCAAATCACCTAACTGTAATGTGTAATCATAGCCTCGCATCAGGCCTAGTGCCCACTGAGTGCAGTTATCCCACTCCACTAGGGGGGAATCCACCTGTGCTCCCTGGAACTACCGTCACATCAGTCTGACGTGCCTGATCTGCATGGCCATGGAATGCATTATCAGGGATATTTTGAATGCAGACATTGGCAACCCTCAAACACTGGACCCCACACAGATTGGGCTCATGGAGGCCCAGTCTTGTCTCCTGAAACTGATTGACTGCTTTGACTCAGTCTGCATCGCTGTTGAAGAGGGTAAGGCATTCCACAAAGCCTATGTGGACCTCGCCAAGCCCTTCAACACCATCCCCCAGTCTGGAAACATAGATTAACATACTATTCCAGCCATACATTCCTATGCCACTCGCTGCTTTGCCATATGGCTTACTGACAGAACCCAAACTGTAGATGTAAGTGACTCCAACTCCATCCCCAGACAAGTGACAAGTGGAGTACCTCAGGGTTCAGTCCTGGGACCACTGTTGTTAGTCATCTACATCTCTGAAGTACAGGCCAACAGTATGGGACTCTAGCTAACAAAGGTAACAGATGACTGCAATATGGGAGACATTATGAGCCTGATTGCACTGCATGATATGTTACTGATAGCAGCCTGACATCATACAGATGGGATGGAATACTGTTAACAACTTGTGCCCTTGCAGTGTAAGGTCCTGGTTATGGGATCTGCAACAGTTGGTAGTGTATTGCAGGGCAGACGTGTTTGGCTGTGGGTTGGAATACCTATTCATGCATGACTTATGTTGTTTGTGCCTGTCAACCCTATTAATGGAGCATGTAGACATGCATGTTTCTGCTATGTTCTCACTTTATCTACATATGTATATCCGTATATATCTATATAGCTATATATATATATCTGCTTACATATATATGTGTGTGTATGTATATATATATATATATATATATATATATATATATATATATATATATATATATATTTACATATATCAATATGTTGTATCTGTTTAGACATTAATATATTTTCACACACATACATCTACATGTTGAAATACATTCTCTGTACTGTTGTATGACTGGGCTGGATGATATGTTTGTGAATACAGCAGGGTTATGTATATCTGAAATGGCTTAGAGGTAAATCACTTGGGCTATGGTGGGCATGGTCCTGGGTTCGAGCCTAGCAAAGGTTGTTTATTTTGTTGCTAGGCAGAACAAGGGCCGATGGATACAGAGTGATTAAGGCACTTTAAAGCAGTTGTACTTGGGTTTGCACAGGTTTGCACGGAGGTAAGCACTGCTAAAGTCTGGTTACAGTTTCTTATACTCAGCTGCTGAATTTCTTAACCTGTGTAATCATTGCTTAGTTCCACGCAAACCTGTTTACAACTGCTTTAAAGTGCCTTAATCACTGTGTATCCAATGGGCAGTGTTCTGCCCAGCAACAAAATAAACAGCTTTGTGGGGCTCATATTGAGGACCCTGCACACTATAGACAAAGTGATTACCACTAAGCCATGACCGATACAAGGAGATTTGAAGTTTGCAGAAACATATCATCCACTCCAGTCATGCAACAGTACAGAGAATGTATACCAACATCTAGATGTATGTGTGTGTACCTATATTAATATCTAAACAGATACAACATATCTAGATATGTAGATATAGATATTAATTTCTTAAACTATATACATATATATATATATATATATATATATATATATATATTAGTATATATGCACATATATACATGCATATGCCTACATCGACACATATATGTGTCTACACCTATATGTCTACATATACACAGCACTTTACATATGTGTACACAGATATATATCTATGTAGGTGTATACGGACATAGTTTTATATATATATATATTAACAGATGTGTAAATCTATATAAGTATATATTGCCATACATTTGTAGATAGCAGTGGCAGATTAACAAATACACATATTTCTACATGCACCATTAATGGGGTTTAGAGGCCCCACACACTATACGTCTTGTACGAATAGGCATCCCCCCCACAGCCAAACAAGTGGCTGGCCTTGATGTCACATGTATGGGTATGGCTTTGCACCCTAGCCTCTCAGCTAATTTACATCTGTTATCCCTGTATGGGTGACATTGTGATAAATAGTAGGGCCACCATAAAATAAATAAGCAAAACCCCCTCCACATTGCCCACAGGTGTCACACACTCACAACCACCTCTACAAAAGATATGACTTACAAACACCCACACACACACACACACACACACACACACACACACATACACACATACACCTGTTATGTCTGGAAGTTGAACCCCTACCTAACTAGTTTATTACACTACAGCACTATGCAGTTATAGTACATGCCGCAGATATTACTGGAGTACTTTTTCCCCACATTGAATGACATCAGCAGATTACCAAAGAAGGCCATTTCAGCTGTACATTGAGTGACTAGCCTAAAATGCATTGCTCTCTACACAGACAGTGAGACATGCACAAAACATCCACAACTGATGAGTGGGTATAGAACCCCTGACCAAGGTCTATGTCACACTACAGCATGGAGGTGTTATAGGTCGTACCACAAGGATTACTAGAGAAGTCCTTCCCCAAAGGTGTATTTCACAATGAATGACATCAGCAAGATTGCCAAAGTAAGGCATTTGAAATGTACTGTGAGCGAGTAGCCTATAATGCATTCCTCCATGCACAGACATTGGAACACACACAAAACATCCAGAACTGCCATGGGTGGAGATGGAAACCTACCACAGTTCTAGATCACACTGCAGCTGTACACAGTCACAGGATGCACTACAATCTTCCCAGAGGTGTATTTCTAGGTGGGTGACATCAGCAGCCTTGCCAAAGTTGAGTATATGAATTCTAAGTTGTGTGAGTACCCTAAAAAGCATTGTTCTCTACTCAGTCTAAGACAAAGAGAGACACATGTAGACACAGATTCACTCTCTGACACACACACACACACACACACACACACACACACACACACACACACTTGCCAAGTCTGGGGTTGGAACATCTACCTAACCACTTTATCACACTACAGCAGTACACAGTTACAGGGCGCACTATGGAGATTATTGGGTTATGACTTTCCCAGAGGTGTATTTCTAGGTGAGTGACATCAGCAGCCTTGCCAAAGTTGAGTATAGGAGTTGTTTGGAGTGTGTGTAGCCTAAAAAGCATTGCTCTCTACTCAAGTCAGACACACACACACACACACACACACACACACACACACACACACACACACACACACACACACACACACACACACATTCACATACACAGTTGCCAAGTCTGAGGTTAGAACACCTACCTAATTACTTTATCACACGACAGCTGTATGCAGTTACAGGATGCGCTACAGGGATTACTAGGCTATTACTTTCCCACAGTTGTATTTCAAGGTGAGTGACATCAGGAGCCTTGCCAAAGTTGAGTATATGAATTGTACAGAGTGTGAGTGGCCTAAAAAGCATTGCTCTCTACTCAGTCAGACACACACACACACACACACACACACACACACACACACACACACACACACACACACACACTTGCCAGGTCTGATGTTAGAACACCTACCTAACTGCTTTATCACACCATAGCAGTACGCAGTTACAAGTCGTGCTATGAAGATTACTGAGCTATGATATTCTCAGAGGTGTATTGCTAGGTGAGTGACATCAGCAGCCTTGCCAAAGGTGAGTATATGAATTGTACAGAGTGTGAGTAGCCTAAAAAGCATTTCTCTATACACAGTCAGAGACAGAGAGACATGCACACAAACTCACACAGTTGCCAAGTCTGGGGTTATAACTACTACCTAACTAGTTTATCACTACAGCAGTACACAGTTATGGGATGTGCCATGGGGATTACTGAGCTATAGCTCTGTCAAAGGTGCATTTCACATTGGATGACCTCAGCAGGCTTGTCATGACACTGCTATGGGGAGGGCGGTTTGTGCATGGGCCATAATCCATTCATGTAGGGGTTGTCATGCCACATGCAGGCACACACGGGGTCATATGCCACAGGTACATGTATACAACTACTAGATGACTACTTCCTTGTACAGTCATGTTGCACAGCTGGCATGTGCACCATATAGCCTGTTATGCTGACAGATACTGGTGGCTAGTATCTGCAGTGAGTGACACCTGCACCTCATGTGTTTGGGGCCCTTTGGCTGTGTGCTGGGTGGGACAGGCCCAGATGGCTCCTTGTCATGGTCACCCTCCTCCACACATTTATGTCTATCTACCTTTGGCTTATTATAGTGTGTTGTCCTTACATATATGTCTGTATTCCCATCCACTGTCTGTGCAAGGCAGGAGTGGTGCATACTGACATGTGTCTGCAATAAGTACTGCAACTGCTAGATATGTCTGGTCCACTGGTGTTTGCAGACATGGCCTTCATGTGTTTGTGTGTGAGCATACCCAGCATGACCTTTCAGTATGTTGTTGACTAACATTGCCTTCATTCATCTAAGTGTGTGAGCATGCCCAGTATGGCCATCTATATTGCATGTGTAAATCAAGTCCAGGTAGTTTGAACTGCGGTGCTGACCTTTGTGTTGTACAGCAACAGGTAGCATGCTGTGTCTGCAGGGTATATATCGGTCATTTGGCATTGACTGTTGCTACATTTCTGCATAGCGGGGGGGGGCACCTGACTGCCTCTATATTTCTACACAGGGGTGGGGGGGCACACCTGATTGTTACTATAACTGTAAGTAGGATGGTGGGGAAGCACACCTGACATGTTTACTCAGTTGCTAGGACTGTACTGGTATGTCGGGTACACCATTTTAGTCTGTGGATGTACCTATCATGCTGGCTAGAAGCATACCAATGTACTACAGATCTTAGCTTTCACTACCTACATATTAGTTTCTGACTTCCTAGACTTTACAACTTACATCCAACTGCCTGGCCTGCTGTAGTCTGTCTGTGTAGGCCTGGAGGAGGGGTTACCCATAGAGCTTATTCAAAGGCCATAGTACAGAATTTCTTTGTGTTTGTCTACACCTATCATGCTGGCTGTGACTGTTGTTGGGTATGTGCCCTCCCAACTGGCATGTGTGAGTCACTTACCTTGTGGGTGTCCCCGTATTGAGGGTGGTGCTGCATGGCTGCCTATGTCAGATGCACATAGTACACACCCTATACATGGTTGAGCACAGGTAGTGTCATGTTTGGCGTCCCTTTTATTGTATGTGCAAGTCGGAGAGAGGTGTCATTCCCTGGGTCCCTACTGTGCCAGTGCATGTGCTATGCATTGCCTCTTTGCCAAGGCCAGGGCATACTGGGCATGCCTCCTTCTGCCTACTGGGGCAGGCTCAGGTTGTTTCTCCTCTGAGTCACTCTGTGCCTGTGCAAGCCTTGGCACTGGTGGGGGGGATGTGTGGCCCTGCCCCATGCTGTTCCTGCTGCAGCTTTTTCCTCAGGATCATATTGTGTAGCATGGCACATACAAGGACAATATGGGTACATGTAGTTGGTGAGTACTGCAAGGCTCCACCAGATGTGTCCAGGCACCGGAACTGTGACTTGAGCATCCCAAACACATGCTCTGTTATGATCCGTGTTTGTGCATGTGCCTCATTATGGAGTTCTTGTTCGGGTGTGTGTGCATTTCTGATGGGTGTCATCAGCCATGGCTCCAGTGCGTATCCAGCATCCCCCACTAGGTGACCACGTGGGATGTCCCCACTGGCAAATGTCTGGTACAGCTGCATCAGATGCCAGAAGTGGGAATCATGGTAGCTTCCAGGGCTGCCAGCACACACATTCATTATTATGCCCTGGGCATCGCACATGACCTGGCAGTTGATGTAGGGGAAGCCCTTGCGGTTGATGTAGACCCTACCCCGCTCACCTGGTGGTGCTTTAATGCGTATGTGCGTGCAGTCTATTGCACCCAGTACCTCAGGGCATTCTGCTATTTGGTGGAAGAGACGCATACTGCTGGCCAATGCCTCATGGGTGAAGGGGAAATATATGTGCTCACCGACATGTGCTGACATGGCATCCAGGAACTGGTGGAGTACCCTGGATGCTGATAACTGTGAAATCCCCATCAAATCCCCAGTTGGCTTTTGGAAGGTACCTGTAGCTAGTATTCTTAGGCCTACACATACCTTGGTATCCACTAGGATGGGTTCCCCTCTGTTAGTTCTGTGTATGAGGCGTGGGTGGCACAGCTCAACAATTTGCTGTAGGAGGTCCCTGTCCACCCTATAGCACTCCACTATCTCCAGCTCATGTAGTCCTTGGTAGGTTACCCTGGGTCTGTACACTCTTCTCCATCTCCTCACTGTGGGTTGCTCAGCAGCATTCACATCCTCACACCCTCAGCCTCTTGCACATGCTGGTTTATGATAGCAAAAGTAGCCCATAACATTTTTTCTCTTACTTTAGTTTTGTATAATTTCCCCATCTGTATACACCCGTGGAGCAGAGGTTTTGGGAAAAACAAGGGGGACAGGTGTTTGCTTAGTTTATAGTAGTGTGCTGGGCTGGGCTGCTGCTTGTGTACTTGGCTGTTTCTGATACATTTCACCTGTCAGCTAAGCTAGTTCTCCTTGATTACCTTCCTACTGCCATTTTCCCTTCCCATTGCATCCCTGTTTAAGCCTGAGCGCGCGCCTCGCTAACGGAGTGCTCAAATTTGCACAGAGCTGCTATTTCCTGGTTTAACTTCTTTTTTCTTCTTGTATGACCAGGTGCATGGTGCGCACACCCGCTTACACTTTCTAAAGAGTGCTAGACAGTTTGGGCACACCTCTAGCTTAGCTGTGCTAAGCTAGGAGCAGTCCCGAGCCACAGGGCTCCAATCCACTTACAGTATGCCTGACACCCCCCTCCCCCATGATGTCACCTATATCCTAGTCTTGCACCCAGCTATTCATGCTCTTACACTCTTGGGACCTGCCTCACACCCTGGGGAAAACTGGGATTCACTAACCTTTCGCTCATTTGCATAGGATTGCCTGCTAATACATAGTTACGTCTGACACTGAGCCTCCCCCTTTAGCAACCACTACTCACTGGCCAGGTTGTCCTCTGCCTGCCATTGACTTGCATGGCAGAATATTGATTTTAGACTGCTCATTTTATGTTTATTTTCTTATTTTCCCCCTGATCCCGTTTGCGCGCCACTGCCCTATGCTTAAACAGCCGAGATCGGCGAAAAAAAAAAGTTGTTTTATTTATTTTTTAAACAGTTTGCAATGCCAATGGCCTTCTACTTGGCCATTGGCATGCTTCCTCACTAATATGCAGCCTTTATTTGGAGCTGTCATAGCTCCATTTTGGAATTTGCAGAAATGTACGTGGTTAGTAACCGAGTACATTTCTGCAGATTGCACTTGTCTTGCACTGACTATTGCAAGCTTCCTGGATTGCAATATCACCTCATTTGCATGGATTTCTCCAGCAAATTAGGTGATTTGCATACCAGGGTTTAGTCCGTGCAATATTAGTGTTGGAGCTCTCGTGAACGCCCCTGCCAGCTGTTCCTGGATCGCACGGCAGACATATTGCCTGCGTGACCTACTGCACTCATCTTGCACTCCGTGCAGGCTTTTGATAATCCGGGGGCTACTCACTCTCTCTGGAGCTATGACCAACTTCTGTAAGCAATCTACAAGCCAAAAGGATCCATAGGTCATAGCCTATATACTTATACAGTATCACTGGCCTGGAACAACATTCCTCAAACCATTAGATCTATCACAAATAGTCTCGAATTAAAAAAAAAAGCTTTAAGAGAATGGCTCCTTAACTCCTGGCTCTGTCCTTGCCTTAACCTTGCCTAACCATGTGCTATCCTTCTCCCTCTTTTCTAATCTTGCCTAATTGTTCACAAACCTTTTCTTTCCTCCCACCACTACTATAACTCTCACTATCTACCTACTTCCCTCACTTTCACCTCTCTACTATACATTCTTTCAATACTGTTACTTCATTTTCTTTCTTGCACCTCTCATTATGCCCACATTCCTCCTTTATACTTACTATACCACCCTCCTTGTCTCCTCCAAGCTTATCTATTCATTCTAAACTGACTTTATTCTTTCAACTAACGTCAGCTTCTCTCATCTAACTATATACTGGCAATAGGAACCACAATTGTAAATTGCTTTGAAGTAACTATGTACTAATTTTTTTTTTTTATGAATTACTGTTATTTCTGTATTTTTTTACTTAGCTTGTATATGTTTTTCAACTTACTTTGAGTGTTTATTCTATAACTTTGAAAACAGTCAAAAAGTGCCTGTAGCGTAGAGTAAAACACCGAGGTAGTTTTCCAAGCTGAATTTTATTCCAAATACACACGAGAATTCACAGGTAAAAAGCACACATAAACGCCTTTGCAGTACACGTGTTTTCGTCTCCGTAATCAGACTTCCTCAGATGACCAGTGTTACTGTCAATTAAACCATTTATACATTAATTAAAAAAAAATCAACCAATACAAACTGAGCATGAAATTTAAAAAAAAACAATGACATTTCCACAGATCCAAATTTAATATATAACCTCATGAATATTGCACTTTTCCTATTTAAAAACATTCTAAACATAAAATAACACTCATAATACAATTCATTAAAATATTTAAAATATATAAATAAATAATTTCATTTATATTTAATGAGTGAAGAATAAATATATTATCATGCATATACAAGCTAAGTAAAAAAAACATATACAAGCTAAGTAAAAAAAATACGAGCACTCATAAAATCAACTAAGGCCAATTTTGAGAGAAAAATTGCCATGGATTCAAAGGACAATCATAAGACCTTTTTCAGCTATGTTAGGAACCTGGGTGGAAACTCCCAGATATGCTCAGAATTAGTCCAAAATGATACAAAAATCACTGAACCCACAGACATTGCCAACATACTGGCAGACAGGTTCAGTGCAAACTTCACCCCTCTCCCCTAAAGGAGAGATAACTATCCCAGCCGAAAGTGTAGCCTCCCGGACATCTCAAATGCAGGTGAAAGCTACTCTCTAAAGCTAAAACACAGCATCAATGGGACCGGATGGTGTCCCGGCTGTGTGCTACACGAGCTAAATGAGGAATTAAACCCGCACATAAGGCAGCTGTTTAATCTCAGCCTTACCACAGGATACGTGCCCAAGGAGTGGCGTGCGGCAACTGTGGTCCCACTCCACAAAGGCGCCTCACGGACCCTGGTAATTACGCCCCATAAGCTTAACAAGTCTAGTCTGCAAAGCTATGGAGAGGATCATAATGGAGCTCATAAACAAAGATATAGGGACTTGCAGACATTGGACCCGACCCAGTTTGGCTTTGTCAAGGGAAGATCATGCCTTTTGAACTTGGTCGACTTCTTGAAACAGTCACCAAGGCCATTGATGAGGAAAGGCAGTCCATACAGCCTACCTTGACCTTGCAAAGGCTTTCGACACAATACCCCACTCGGGTATTGTAGAAAAACTTACCAGCTTAAATGTAAACCCATATGTCACAAGATGGGTTGCAAACTGGCTTAAGGACAGAACCCACAGGGTTAGAGTTGCTGGCGCTGTGTCAGACTCCAAGCTGGTCACAAGTGGTGTCCCACAGGGCTCGGTCCTTGGCCCCTATTGTTTGGCATCTACTTCTCAGAAGTACAGGCCAACATGGGAGGACTTTGGCTGACAAAGTTTGCAGACGACTGCAAACTGGGCCATAGTGGAAAGTGCATCAGACACGGATATCCTTCAGAAGGGACTCACGGAAACAGATAGCTGGTGCCAGAGCCATGGCCTGAAGTTAAACGCCAAAAATGTATAGTCATACCCTTCGGAAAAACAAGGTAACCCCAAGATACCATATAGGTGGCAATCCACTAAGCACAGAAGAGGTTATCAGGGACCTGGGGACCCAGGTTGACAGTGGCCTTTCTTTGACACTCATATTGCTAAAGTGGTTAGAAAGACCTTCTACATTGCCCACCTGATCATGAAGGGATTCACATCCAGATCTAGTGAGGTCATTGTTCCCTGTACTCTTCACTTATCAGACCAATGATCGAGTACAATGCCCCATTCGGGATGTATCTCACCCGACATCTGCAGCAATTGGAGAGACCCCAAAGTTCCTCACCAAAAGGATAAAGGGACTCCAAAATCTGTCATATGCTGCCAGATTGAAGAAACTCCAGCTCTATTCAGTCGCATACCGTCTGCTCAGAGGTGACATGTGCCTGACATACAAGGCCATGTCCAACCCGAATTAATGGACATGCTCCACCTCAAAAAATCCAAATCCACCAAAACCACTAGAGCAAGCGACTTAAACCTTAGCACGGATATGAATAGGACGTGCTGGAGGGATAGATTTATCACTCAGAGACTCCCTATGCTATGGAATAAAATCCCGGTCCATGTGAGGCAGAGCACCTCGCTGACTCTGTTCAAGAGAAATCTAGACCTGTGGATGGGAGATCGTAGGTTTACCCCGGGAATCATATCTGTGTCACTGCTGGACAGAGGCACAACAAACTAATGGGCACAGTATTTTTTCATATAAGGGGTGGCGTAAGCCACAAAAATTTGGGCTAGGCTTATAAATGCCTTTGGGCAGATAGCCTAGTATAAACCTATGAACCTATGAACCTATGGACGCATTAAATTAATCAAATGCATTATAAAAAAGGAAGTATTGCCATCTACTGGCCAAAATTTTGATTGCAACCAAAGTTTATAAAGTTTTGCAGATCTTAGTTTCAAAAGTGGCAAAATAGACATATAATCATTCAGCCCAGGGAAGTTGCCTGCATCCAGGGTAACTTGCCACCACAGTTCCCTGAATTCTATCCTCTCTTCCCAAGGCCCCCCCACCCCATGTCATTCTTAATCTGTTCCAGAACAAGGAAAAATAATTCTGCTTTTGTACACGACTTAGTATGTTTATACAAAGCACTAGTTTCCTTCTTTACTGTGATGTTATATTTGTGTTCGTAGATCCTTCTCCTTAACATTCTTTTGGTTTTCCCAACATAGAAAGATTTACATTCTGAACAAACAGCCAAATAGACTATTCCTTTAGTCTCACAGTTATAATAGTCTCCACTTTCTATCCATCTTTTCCTGCACTCTAGGTAAATTTTACCCGTGTTCATAATGTTCACACATTGAGAGCAGTGCCCACACTTGTATGTCCCTAATCTTCTTTTGTTATGTATGGGTTTATTACTCCTATACTCAAGTATGTTCTTAAGGTTCTGTGAATTCTTATAAACTACCCTAAAAGGGAGGTTAGGTATTTTATCCAGGTCTGAAAGTGCCACAAATCTGTTCCACTCTTTTTTAAATATTTTTTGGTGGTATCATTCAAGGCATTATACTCCAAAATTATTGATTGTTTATAGGCAGTATTTTTATTATTTTTAATCGTCAGTGTTTCACTGCCATTAACCTGTTCCTTAAGTCCCTGAATGGATTTAAACCTAGTACCTCTTCCTTCTAAAACCTCCCCCTTAATTTTCTTTATAAATTCCAAGGGGTACCCTCTCTCGGTAAACATCTTTTCCAGCAAATTACACTCCATCCGGAAATCAGTATCCAGGCTTGTCATAAGACTCCCCCGTACAAATTGACCCTTTACAATGTTTTTCTTACAGTGTGGGGGGTGGGCACTCCGATAATGGAGAAAAGAATTACAAAACTTAGATTTCCTGAAAATCTTAGTTTCAAACTTATTATTCATTTTATACACCTCTACATCTAAATATTGTAGGCTTTCTTTAGAAACTTTATGTGTGAAATTCAGGAAATCGGTGGCACCTTTCATGTAATCCATAAATTCTACAAACTTCTCCTTACCTCCCATCCAAACAATAACTATATCATCTAGGAACCTTCGATAGAGGTTCCAACAGGAGGTGTATTCAGAGTTTAAAATATATCTTTCTTCCCATTTTGCCAATACTAAATTGGCATAAGTGGGGGCACATGCGGCCCCCATTGCCACTCCTTGAATTTGCTGTTAGAATTCCCCATTGAAACAAATAAAATTATACTTTAGTACCATATCCATTAAAGCCACACACAATATTTTATCATTATGAGTTAACTCCTGATCGTCAAAAACAATCGCCTCAAACATTTCCATGCCTGAGGAGTAAGGGATACAGGAAAATAGGTCAATAATGCCTATGGTTACAAATAGGAGATCTTCGTGATAAAGTTCATCTGATATTTCCCTCAAAAGATCCCATGAATCTTTTAGAATGACTTCCCTTTTTACCCACAAATGCTTTAATTTTATATCAGTATATTTAGCCAGTGGGTGGGTTTTTGACCCATCAGCCGAGACTATGGGTCTCAAAGGTGGGTCCCTCTCATTCTTATGAGTCTTTTTGGGATCCCAAAAATTGTTGGTACCTTAGGTTTGTCAACTTTCAAGTAGGAAAGAATTTTATAATCAATAAGTCCTTCATAAAACATATCATTTAAGCCTATATCAATTTTGTTATAGGCTATATTTACTTCGTTCTTAGATGCATTTGAATATCTACGCTCGTCTCTTAATATTAAATTCATTTTACCTTCATATTCAAAGTTATCCATGATTACCACCCCTCCTCCCTTATCTGGTTTCATGACTTGAATGTTAAGGTTAGATTTCAAATCATTCAATAATTCACGTTCTTTATTACTTAAATTAGATTTGTATTTAACCTTATTCTGTTCATTCCTAAGTTCATTTTCAGTAATCTTCTCCAGATTTTTTAATTGTGGATGGAGGAGTGGATTAAAAATAATTCTTCGTCTTAAACCTTGTTCTGTGTCCCAGTTACTAGGGAGTAACAAAAGACCAAAATTAACTTTTCTCAAAAATAGTTTAATGTCTAGCAATGACTTGGTAACATCTCCCTTTCTATATGGAATAAACTTTAAACCTTTGGACAATAAATCAAAATGTTCCTTCGCTAATGTTATATTACTAAAATTATGAATACAAAATTTGTTGTAAACATGTTTAACACCATCAACTAAAATGTCATTGGAAACCCTATTGGTGGGATGGGTATAGTTTAATATCTCCCCCTCCCCGCCAGTAAATGTGTTTGCTGATACCCTGGTTTGTTCATTAATCTTTCAGATCTACGCAAGGGGGGAAAATCCTGTTCACTAACAAAATCATCCCCTTCATGTTGGATATCACCATTAAAACTACCATCATGGTTAGTATAATTACTACTTTGTTTATTACCATAAATGTTCTTATTGTATCCTACAAAATGTGGCTTGGGATAACTAGTATCAGTCTTATATTCATGTATATCACACTCCAACTTTTTTAGTTTCCTATGTACTATATCACCACATTTATTGCCTATCTCACATCTTATATTAAAATATTTTTCCTTTTCCTCCTTAATAGTAAAAATCAAATCTTCTTTGATACACTGGTCAAGCTCATTAATCTCTTTCTGCAGTTCACCCTGACATCTAACATTTTCTTTAATAATCAATCTTAAAATATCAAGTCCACAGTTATTGAACACTTCAATCAATTCATTGTAAAATACAGTATCAACCTGTACATTGTTGGGAAATTTACAAACACGTAGTCCCTTAGGGGCTATTCCCCTACCAATGCATTCATTTATATAGTCATTCTCAATGTCCAAGGTTCTGTATATTAACATCAGTTTGCCCAGATTGTCACGTTTAATACTGTAGGAATCAGAGATAGTTGGCTGTTTGGCATTAAAATCATTTAATTTAAAAGAATATTTTCTATGCAGCCACTCTCTTGTTTCCTTAAGATTGTTAATATTGTTAACAGTACCTGCAGACGCCTTGGGAAAAGTTGGCATTTTCTGCCCAGCTATAATTTGTGTAGTACATCCACTCATAGAGGTGTTAGGAGCTTGGGCATCTCTAAAAGCAAGTGGTGTTGATTACGGATTAAATGTCAATTTATTTACTTCTCTGCAGTTGCTCGTTCCTATGTCCACACCGGAGGGCTCTCTCTCTGCATTACCATCACCCATTCTCGGCTGTTTGCTCCTTTCCGGTCCTTGAACCAATTGGTTCCGAATGTTACCACAGAGCCCTACAAGTGACTGACTCAGTGGCGTCAACAGGTCGATCAATTCTGTCAGCTGCCTGATAAGCTTCAGTGATTGGCCTACCTCGTCCTGCCTTTACCTTCAGGAAGGGCTTGTTTCTCCATCACGTCCCCACAAACGACAACAAGAAAAAGTACAGTGGAAAGGCACTTTAAAATCACAAAAAACAGTCAAAAAGTGCCTGTAGCGTAGAGTAAAACACCGAGATAGTTTTCCAAGCTGAATTTTATTCCAAATACAAACGAAACTTCACAGGTAAAAAGCACACATAAACGCCTTTGCAGTGCACGCGTTTTCTTCTCAGGCACTTTTTGACTGATTTCTTGGTGATTTTAGAGTGCCTTTCCACTGTATTTTTTTTTTTATTCTATAACTTTGTTTAGACTCCTGATGTGATTATGTGTATGGAACCTTTCTCCCTGGATCTCCACTAAAAAAGGGCCTCTGCCCAGTCAAACTTAGCCCAGTTAACAAATGTCAATTAAATAAATAACTACATTCCAGCTTGTTCCTCATGCGTTTTTCAAATAAATTTGTATTAATAAAAAATATTTAATTTCCAAAAAGCAGCAAAAATAACTATATACATGCTTGCAGAAATATTTATAATACACATTTTAAAAATCTTTGTGATGTTATGATATAATGCCTTCTATGCCAGGGAGAGTAAGACCGTGCATGAGTACATATGCCAGCATAGCTAGCTGGAGTTTTGTAAAGAATTTTATGTTATTTCACTATCATACTGATTTGTACAGATGTTTGAGTTAAAAATATATTTAAGTTACTTGTGTTAAAAATGTATTCACCAGTAGGTCCTGCTGGACAGAAATAATGCATGCATGTATATTGGGTTGTATTGTTGTAACTGATCAAATGTGTATGTTTTATCAGAGAACCCTGGAAGAGTGGAAAGTCGGAAATTGTGTTATAGCTTTCAGATGCTGCTACAGATCTTAGCAAAGCTCTGTGTGTGTATTCTACCACAGTCAGTTGACCAGAAATGATGTCATCCTGTAACCAGCATCTGGTTTCTTTGCAAGTCATGCAGCAGCAGCAGCACTTTAGAATCTGACAGGAAAGATTTCTGACAGGATATATATCTCACACATCCACACAGACAGAGAGAGAGAGAGAGACATCATCTGGCTTTTGGTAAGACACTTAGCACACATCAGCTTGCCTTGGTGTAATAAGTAGTCAGAGAACAGTGATTCTTTAGTCAGTCAGGGACATTTAGTGAGAATAGCATGTGTGAGAAACTATTCAACTTTATTAATTTTTTATATCTCTGTGGTTGAAACTCTGTTGTTTATTGTCTTCAGTATTCTCCTATTTTCTTTTTTATTTATCTTTAAATATTTTAATACCTTTCATTGTGGCTGGTCCTTTAGAGAATACTTTTAACATCTTGAGAGTACTTGTGCTATTTTTGGTGACATTGTAGCCAGTCCTGAACGCCTTGCTGCTTTGGTCACACCCTACCATTTATATTAGTATTCATGTTACACAGTATAACTGGGTACGCTTTGTAAGGGTCTTTAGGGTAGGTGGCTGACTGGCAGTATGTTTACCTCAGAGTTTGGGCAGAAAGGGGCACAGCTACTAAATCTGTGCCAGCTTTTCTCAGGTGTATATGTGTATGTGTGAAATTCAAATATCCAAGTGTGTGTGTGTGTGTGTGTGTGTGTGTGTGTGTGTGTGTGTGTGTGTGTGTGCGTGTGTGTGTGTGTGTGTGTGTGTGTGTGTGTGTGTGTGTGTGTGTGTGTGTGTGTGTGTGTGTGTGTGTGTGTCAGCTCCTAGGAACAGGGACACAGAGGTCCAAAGTGGTCAGTGTGTAGTTTTTTTGTAGGTCTGGAGAGAGAACAAGAGTTCAGCCCCAGGTCTGGAGCAATGCTTCTTGTTTGCTCTAAAGGGAAATTGTGCTTGGGGTAGGGAAGTGCATTCAGAAATACTGTGTGAATCCATCTTTGCTCTTAGTGATCGTCTCTCACCAGAATCATTGGTGTGGATTGAGTCTCCTTGATTACTGGATTGGAGTAGGTCCCTTAACAATATTATGAACAATTTTCTTTTTGCAATGCTACAAAATATCATTTCCATTGACAGTAATTGGTGGGACACAGTGAACATTAATGCTATGGAAAGACAGGGCCAAGCTAAAAAGCTCTGATTTCCAAGCAAAAAACAGCACCTCTGCCACAAGTTGACCCTCCCTCCAGAATAGAGAATGGGTCATAAGTTTCTTGCCTCTGTGGGGAATGAATGGGATGACTGAAAGGAGCTGGAGACCATCTGGATGGAGAGAAGGGGAGGGAAAAATCTGTCTCAAACTATTGGTGTCATTTCCCAGGACTTTGACAAAGGCTATACTCATCATATTGTCATCTCATGCTCATATTTTAACTAGCCCAAGTCATTCTTAAACTTTTTGATTCAAACTGAACCTTAATAAATCCTGTGTATGGATCAGAATAATGGATTCAGGGCTTGCTAATCTAGGTCTGTACAAGACTGCATAACTGGGGTATATTAATTATGTATTTTTTCATGGATGTTTATGTTTTTGCTAGTATTTTGTTTATTGAAGTGGGGAGGTTCAGTAGAGCTGTTAAATATATTACTACTTATAATGCATAAGGGTGAGCTGCTACTATGAGAACGTTAGCATTAAACACTTTAATGCAGTATGTTCCTCTTAATCCGTAGTTATTAAGTTTTGTCACTATACTGGCATAACCATATATTTTTTGTCTGGCTTCTTTTTGCATAGGCTTATCTTGTTGGCTAGTGAAAAATCTGTTTACATGAACAGTTACATCCTAATGCAGTATACAGAAAATGGTTTGGGAAAAACACCTACTGTGTTCATGAGTTCTTAACTCTGTTTCCCTCAAATGAACCACCATAGCCTGCATAAATGTATTGCCATTGGCTTGTGTACTATCTCAGAATAGCTTGTTCAGGCTGTAAGATTCTCAGCGTGTCAGTACTCAGTAGGACATACTGTCACTTCTTTAATTTATTAAATTTGCCATTATTGAGAATGTATGTAAGTCTTATTAACTTGACTATTCCAAAAGGGCCCCAAATTTCCTCATGTGGTATTGGTTCATGGTTGCAGTGGTGATACAGATTAAGTTTGTCACATTGTTAACTACATCTATATGTGACTTTTTTAATTATTGTCTCCTTGGCCCCTTTGCCAATCTGAGCTGCTACCACTCTGCTATAAGTTGTAATACTGAGTCTCACCATATGACTGCTCCAATCTACATTAGCTCTCCAGGCCTTCAAAATTAAAATTGTAGCCCAACAAATACCAAATGTTGTACACTTTCTCCTCATCTTCCACCCTCTTTATAACTGTCTATGTCTATTATAATGAATTGCCAGTTCTCAGGTACTGTCTTATCTTAAATGAGCTACCACTCCCCCATTACTTCAGTCCAAAGTGGTGTCACTTCAACACACTTTCTTTACAATTAAGTCCTCCCTAAACTCATTTTTAATGTCCCCAATCAGTGATTAAACTATTTTAAGTCAGTTATACTCCAATTCTGAACTTACATTGAAGGCTTGTAATATATTTAACAGAAAGTCCATCACTAAATCTAATTTGCTGGTAGCCAACATGCAGTCATCAGCAAATAAAATTTACCATATACCACATCCTTAATACATGATCCAGTGACAATCAGAGAGCCTATACTAACACCTCTGTAACTAACACTGTAACTAACACAGATAAGTTTTGATAAGTCTTTTTCTCCTTTGGACTGGGATTTCCCTAGTCAGATCCTCATTAACAGTTAATTGAACTTACGTGAAACAATAAAGTTCCCTTATCCAACTTCGGAATCCTTATCCAAATACCACCTGTTCTAAATCCTTAGATGGAAATGTCCATTTCATAATGTTGAAGGCTTTCCTAGTATCAGAGAATATAACACCTATGGTTGTCCATTGTTCCATCTCGACCCTAGTCAGAATTCCATCAACAACACCAACTGTCTCCCCCTTTCCTAGCTTTAACAAAACCTGTAAAGTAGTCAGGGTAAAACACTGTCCACTCTACTGCCATTATTTTTGTATCTAAGTTAATAATAGAAATTGTTCTGAAAGTCCATGGATCTGTATTCCTTGTTCACATTTTGGTATTAAAACCACTCTTGCTCTTGTAAAAGAGACTAGTAACATTATGGCTTCCTCAGCATAATTGCAAACCTTACTCAAATCCGCCCAAAATATCTGACACCACTTTCTATAAAATTCTGCTTCTTAGACACCCTCTCCAGGAGCTTCCCCATCTTCAACATTTCTAGCACTACTTTATCCTTTTCCTCTGTAATTATTTCATCCTGTATACATTTCTCATCTTATGATTTTTTATTGCTCCCTCCAACATAATGGAACTAAACCTTCCAACTCACCTCCCAAACTTGCATCTAACCTTGAAAGATATAAATCACTGCAGACTTCCACATTATCTGTTTTACAATAAATAGTCCCATCTGGTCCAGTCAAAGCCTGTATCCAAATTTCTCTCTGCCTTTCTTACAACCACAGTGCTACAAATTTTCCTGTCCCTGTGGACCAACTAAAAATACTCCCCTGCGATAAGTCATTTCTCCTCCCATCTGTACTGACTTGAACATTTCTTATTTGCAGATTCCTAAGACGTCTTTCTAAAAGATGTATACCCTTAGTGTTCTGCCTTCTGATATGGCCCTCATCAATCATCATACATCGTTTCCAGGCTCACCTAATGGCACCGCACCAATCTGCCGAACTGTCTCCCTTCCTTTTTTATGTTTGATGTCATGACCTGCTCCAGCAATTGAAAACCCCTGTTGTATCTTGAAATGCTCGTCCACAGCCTGGCCTCCAACCACCATGCTTTATATGCCCTACTCATCTTATTTTTTACATTTGTTTAGAGGGGAAATTCGACTGGGAGAGAAGACCCATTTTCAGTATAGGATCATGGAATAAAGCTTCACAAACAGCAATAACAATAACAATACAACATGAGTTATGCAGAAAGTCGAGTGACAGAACACAGATTACACAGCTTTAGTTTTTATGTAAGATCTTGCTTAACTTTAACTCCAATATTACCTGAGCATGGTCTGAAATATTTCTAGCAGCAATCCAAACCCTCTGTTTCTGCAACAACATCCCCCCACCTCTACAAATATTTTACCCAGCCTGCTAGCTTGTCTGCTGTCATGTCTAGAGAAAGTATACTCTCTTTCAACTGGATGGGCTGTCCTCCAGATGTCCACCAATCCCACCTTATTTTCCCAAGCATATAATGAATTTTTAGCTCTTCTATGACTCTCATATCTTCCATTTCTTCAGTCTAAGACATGATTTAAAACCATGTTAAAATCCTCCCGCCTGTTATCTCATTCCCCATCTTGGGTTGTCTTCATTTTGGCCACATACAAAGACCACTTTCCAACTCTCTCACACACCTGTAGGATCACAGTCACCCATCTTTCAATGTTATCTTCCAGAATCCTCATAACTGTAGCTTGTAAGGAATTCATCACCAACAAAACCACACTTCTCTTGCAACCCCCTTCACTGTACTGACATCAACCACATACCAATGTCTACTCCCCACTTTCAAAGCTTCTTTACAAACTAATCTGATTTCCTGCAGCATTACTGCATCACTTCTTTTCTACAATGTTCTCACAATTCTTTGTTGTTTGATAATATGACAAATATCTCCTATATTTTAAGATATAATTGTCAAAATCTCCTCCTTCCCCTTGACCACAATCTCCTCTTTCTTGTTTTCACTACACATAATTCCCAAATTTAGAGCACCTAACTCCCACATCTCCCACAAAGCAGCCCCCCATCCACACATATAACCTGGAGTGAGCCAAAGACCCTTTAAACCCATCTGAATCTATGCTTATCATATCTCATTCCATCAGAAATACTATGAACTGTTAGAGAATGAATTTCCAGAATCTTCACCTATTCCTTCATTTCTGTCAACTTTGGAAGATGTGTGTGTTGTTGCCTGCAGTCTTCCAGCTAGTCAACCAGCTGCTCCTAAAAACGCAGATATGATGTATAAAGTTCCACAATCTTTTACGTTTTTATTCACTCTTCCCAAACCTGATACAGTAACTATAGCTCTAGTTAGTCCTACTGCTGCTAAAGATTTCATTAATTCCACTCCTACTCTTTCTGATAAAGATGGGAAGAGTTTTGATAAATATGGGAAAAAGTGAATGTTTCTGCAGTTTGGTTCTCAGAATTTTGAATTGTCAGGCTCATATGTTAAGGTTTGTTCTGACAGAAAGTATGATGAATGCTTAAGTCTACAGTGCCAACAGTCTTGTGAGGAAAATATGCTTTAAATAAGGTAGTTTCTTCTGTTGTGCAAGTCACTATTCATTGCTTACAGAGTGTGTGTGTGTGTTTGTGTGTCTGTGTATGATTTAGTTGATAATTCTTCAAGGCATTGGCTACTGCAGTCATGTTGAAGAGGTTTGTCTGGCTGTATTTTGAGAAACTCCCACATGATGTTAACAATGAGATTTCAAATTCTACATTAGATAGAGATTTAGTTTTTGGCCCCTGTCTTGCATAGTTGAACTAAAAGTGTGATAAGATGGGTAAATTGATTTAGGGAATCTCTTAAGATTTTTCAGTGATCATTTTTCACATTTTCTAAACCGCCACCCAATTTTGTCTATAAATAAAGATCAGTTCTGAATTTTTCTTTCCTAAACCTATTTGTGATAATGCCCAAAATGCCCCAAATGTTCAAAATGCTGTCACTTCACAACCTGTTACCTCTTTTTCCTCATTCAAGTTTTCCAATAAGTCTACATTTAAAAGATGCTTATCATCACATTTCTATTCATCCAGACTTCAGGTGTTCTTAAGGTTTTGTGTGTCTGGATCATGTTATCAGTTCTCATCCTTACCTTTTGGACTGTCCACTGCACCAGAAGAGTTCACAAAGTATCTTGCTCCAGTTACAGTTCATTGCAGGCTACATGGTATCCACATTTTTCCATATTTAGACAATTTGCTTATCTTTGTAGAATCTTTTTCAAAGTGTCAGTCGAAAGATCTCTTACACAAGCTGGGATTCCACGAGAACATTCAAGACTGTTTTGACTCCTTCACACAGAATTTTGTTCCTGGCATGTCAGCTAAACACCTCAGTTCAAATAGCATTTCTTCCACAGGAAAAAAAGAGAGCAACAGCTGAATCTATTTCTAAGGTTTTCCACTCAGACTTCAGTCACTGTGAGGGAACACATCAGGATTTTGGGTCTCATGCCATCCCTGATTCTCATGATAACTCTGTCAAGACGTCACATGAGAAAGTTTTATTGGTATCTAAGGTCTGTTTGGTCCTAATAACAACATCCTTTATCCCTTCAAATCCCAGTGTTGTGGTTTGTCAGAAGGAAAATGATTTGGTGGAGACAGGAAATAGCCTTAAATCCCGGTCTCCCCTTCTGTCTACCTGCTCCAAAGCAGTCAGTCATCACAGACACCTTGGACTTTGCTTGGGAAGCAGTTTCAGGAGGGAAAAAAGTGCCAGGTGTGTAAGATACTAATGACAGAAGCAACCACATAAATATAAATGAGATGATGCTTGCGCTGATCAAGGCACTCTGTTCTCTGAATCATCTTTGATTCCCAGGACCTCTTTAAGCTGTTACAGACAATACCACAGTTGTGGTAAATCAGCAAGTTGAGGTGTGGGGATCCAGGCCGTACTGCCTTTGCAGACTAGCCATGTCAGCTTGGGATATAGATTGACAGCACAGGCTCACTGTACAGGCATCCTGCATTCCATCAGAGCAAAAGTATGTGGCAGAGAAGCTGAAAAGGATAAGGGCAGACCCTCAAGAATGGAAAGTAGATCAAGAGGTCTCCCAATATTTAATTCATCTGTTGGGAGTTCTTCAAGTAGACTTATCTGCCTCCTCACTAAACAATCACTTGGCAATATTCTGCTCCAGGACTCCACACAAGAAGGCCTGGAAAGACAAATGCGTTTTCCTTTACTTGGACATGAATATTGCTGTATGGTTTTCCACCATGAGTTGCAGGCTCTTATGGGGAGTCAACTCTACCTCATTTTCAACAGGGACATGGGTTCTTTGAGGACTAATCCTTCTTTTATGCCAAAACTGGTATCGGAGTTTACTTTAAGTCAAACTATCCAACTCCTTGTTTTCTTTCCTGAACCTAAAAATCAGGAAGAAAGGATACTCCATATCTTGGATGTCCACAGACAACTCAGGTACTATCTTGACAGAAGTAAATCTTTCAGATCTTTAGATCAATTGTTCATTTCTTGTGAAGGTAAGAAGAAGGAGCAGACTATTTCTAAATGGTTGTCTAGGGCTGTTACCTTTTGTTATACTCCACAAAACTATTCCAGGCAGGGTCAAGGCCGCACTGTACCAGGGCCTTGGCTTCATATGTGGCTTTTTGGAAAGGGTTAGCAAATTTGTCCTCTGCCCATATTTTTACAAAGCATTATAAACTTGATTCTTTCTATAGGTCTATATCATTTTTTTGGTAGGACCACCATCCAGGGGCTTCGGACTCTTGTCCTTTCACCTCCCAAAATTTTTAATCTACCTATATAGATTTGACTACTGCAGCAGTGATCAATATGAAGTACAGTTGTATAAGTAATCTTACCATAACAATAGATGTTTAAATGATCACCATTGCAGTAGCTGCTTCCTCCCACCATCCCCCTTGTTTTTGGTGTGTTGTTTTGGCCAAGGTATGGTCTTTTATTTTTTGTTGTTCCTAGCATGGTCCTTTCAGTGGTCAGCCTCCCTGTCTGTGTTGGCATGAAAACTCTGAAGAGCTTAGTGCCTACACCTGTCTTTTTAGCCAGTTTATCTCAAGCTGACTAACTGTTTGGGCATGTGGAAGGTGCCCTGAAACTTTGGAAGCTTGCTGGCTGTTATATCCTTGCGGGATATAACCTGTCTAGCTTAGGTTAGAGCAGCAGTGATCATTCAAATATGTACTTCATAGCTTCATAGGTTCATACTGGGCTATCTGCCCTAGGGCATTTATAAGCCTAGCCAGGGTGTGTTTTGGCTTTCACCACCCATTTTAAATTAATTTTGCTATGCCCTTTTTTGAGGTTAGTATACTGTGTCTCTGTCTAAGAGTGACACAAAAGTGATACCCGGGGTAAACCTATGATCTCCCATCCACTCATCAAGATTTCTCTTGAAGAGAGTCAATGAGGGACTCTGCCTAACCTGGAATGGGATTTTATTCCAGAGTGAAGGGAGCCTCTGGGTTATGAATCTGTCCCTCCAGCATGTCCTATTTATTTCAGTGCTGAGGTTCAAGTCTCTCGAGCGCGTAGCTCGATGGGATTTGGATTTTCTGAGGTGCAGCATGTCCATTAATTCCGGGTTGGACATGGCTTTATATGTCAGGCACAGATTGCCTCTGAGCAGGCAGTATGCCACTGAGTAGAGCTGGAGTTTCTTTAACCGGGCAGAATATGGCATCTCTTTGAGCCCTTTGATCCTCTTGGTGAGGTACTTTTGGGGTCTTTCCAGTTGCTGCAGGTGTCTGGTAAGGTACATCCCAAAAGGGGCATTGTACTCAATTATGGGCCTGATGAGGGATGAGTAAAGAGGCACGATGACCTCCCCTGATCTAGATGTGAATCCCTTCATGATTAGGTGGGCTATATAAAATGTTTTTCTAACCACTTTGGCCACGTGGTTGTCAAATGAGAGATTGCTATCAACTTGGGTCCCCAGGTCCCTAATTACTTCTTCTGTACTTAATGGATTACCACCTATGTGGTAATTTGTGGGCACTTTGTTTTTGCCAAAGGGGATGACTATAGACTTTTTGGTGTTTAGCTTGAGGCCATGGCTCTGGCACTGTTTTTGGTAAGTTTACTTGACAGCTGTACTTTCTCCTAACTCTATGGATATGCTCAGTTTCCCAGTCTAAATCTGTCCATGCATTAGCACCTGGCAATAATTTATTATGAAAAAAATTGTATAGATTGAAATCAGTGATCAACCTAGGGATCTGCATCAAGCACAGATTACCCCTATGCTGCCAGTTCTCCAGGTCTTCTAATTTGTCTTTTAAAGAATCTGCTTCTTTCCCCAGCATTGTAATATGTTTGTGCTGAAGTTCTGTCACACACTCTTGTTTTTTGACTAGAGAAAACATGATGTCTTACTGGTTCTCAAGCCATTTCTGGAGCCCTTGCATCTCCAACAAGACAGACTCTTGCATTTTCATAAGTTTTTCTATCATTTCCCACTTGGTGAGATCAGTAACAGTAATTTCTGAAGAAGCATCAGCCTTCCCGATGTTTACAGTTGTCTCCATTTCAAAGTAGCTAGGAAAAAGTCACTACTTAAAACTTAGGACGTGTGGATCCACAGAAATTCACTCCTCTTTTGTTGCCTGCTAGTCACTCTCCCCTCCACCTTGTTGACTTTCTCTTTTGAATGGAGATATTTTTTGTCTTGTTTTTTCTTAGTTGGGGGGCTATATCCCACTAGCCCCTGGCAAATATTGTGAAATGTTAATAACAGTCTAAACATGTCTGCATTTATAAAGTCATTGTTGGTCATTTGCTACTTATCAGACAGGATTTTCAGCAGCAGATCCTGAAGCTGCTTCTCATGGCCCATCAAGGGTTGGATTTGCTTCACCTCCCTTTGCCTACTGTGTGACTCTAAGTCAATTAACAAGGCATTGGTCCCAGGCTGAATCTGAAAATGGTCCATGTGGAGCTGTGCTCCACTCAGGCTAACAAAAAATATTTTTGGCCTTGCCTTAAATATTTATTTATTTATTTTATTTTATTTTACATTTGTTAACCGGGGGTGTCTGACTGAGTTATAAAAGATATCACCTTACCAGTTAGAGCTAGTTTAGTGTCATTTTTTATTATATAAAGATCCGATGTAGTCTATTTTTGTCCAGTTCAACCTTTGGGTTTTCAGATTCGAATGTATTCAAACTCAGCGCCTTTTTATGAAGCTGTTTATCCAAGGCTGTTACTCCTCCCCTACCTATACTTTCCTCCGTTTCACCTAAGTATCTCAGATCCCATTTGACATCTGATTAGCTCAGATGTGTTCCCTACAGGTCTGCTCTCCAGTTAGATAAGTACTTTTTGCTAAGCTTAATTCCTTCCCTAACCAAAGCTTAAATAATCCTTTTTTGTGTTTGTTGCTAATTGCTTGTTCTTTAAATTTAGATATTAGTTAATTAAAGCTTAGGTGTTAATTTATAGACCTTTAAACAAGTATTTAGAAAAGTTTAGGTATTTTTGTGTGCCGTTTAATTATTACAGTGTGTGTGTATTTCTTTACATAGCTTAGAATAGTTTGCAAGATGGTAAAAAAAATTAACTGCAAATTTCACAGTTGTTTGCTGTTATAGATTTTCTTTTTTCCTCATGTCTGAAAAAGTACAAGGGTTTAAAAAGTGCATGGCCTGTGGACATAAAATTCCACCTCAAAATCCACACTCACTATGTGTGTATTGCTTAGGCACTGCCCATTTGAACTTTGATTGTGAAATTTGTGCCTTCTTCAGTACAAGGGCCATTTAAAGACATAAAGAAAAATTATCCTGAAAGGTTTACTTCTAACTCTGACAGGGTCTGTTCCTCAACCCTCAACTTCCACTTCCTCAAAGCTAACTTCAGCTTTTCCTGGGAAGAAAATGAACACATTCAATCAAAAGGGTAAAGAAAAACCTAAAGAGGGTCATCAGAGATCCAAAATAAAAAGACAGAAAAAACTAGAAAAATGACCCATTATCCAACAGATTCTTTGGCTTCAGTGCTCAACACTCCAAAGAAGTCACATCCAGCAGTTCCTTGGATCCGTTTTCCATCGTCTCCTCTAAGATTGCCTCCAGATCTGGTGAGCTGTCAGCTTCATTCTACAATTCTCCAAGAAAGGCAATAATATAGACCTCCATCTGTGGCATTGTCTTCATAGTCTATCCAGAAGTTTCACTGAAATGGATTTCAATCAAGTGATGCGGAGATTCTTGAGGATGCAAATCCAACTAGGGGTTCTCCTGGCACCTTCCGCTGGGGGCACTCTGGGTACATGTCCAACTACTCCTCCCTTGATATCTCTGATACTGGTTCACCCTTTGGATCTGGTTCCAGTGCCCCTGTGCACCTCTGTCAGTGCCAACAGTTCTGCCAACTTTAACTCTTTCAGCTTCTCTTACTCTCTGGAATCTGATGCTTTTATATTGGGATGAGTCTCGATGCCAAACCATTTGGACTCTGGCTCCAGGAGTGTAGTTGACGCCAATGTTATAGGAGCCATTGCTACCTGTCAGGGCTTCAATTGTTGATAGCCTTGGTCTGAGATTAGCCTTGGAGCTGGCGTCGGTCTAAGCGGGAGTTGTTCCTCCGTTGGATAGGAGGGACATTCCTTTGTTTCCAATTGTGGCCAAACCTATTGAGGCATTTGAAAGGGTTTTGGTTAGACTAAGAAGATAGGTGCCTCTTTTGCACCCACTCATTCAGATCAACAGGGACAATCAGTTCCATCGAGCCTGGAGGGTACTCAACATTAAAGTTCCCAGTTTGATCTGGACCTGTCTCTTGATATTCCCCTGTGACAAAGTCATAGGAAATGGACTTGTAAATGGAAATATCTAGACTCCTCTCAAGAGTCCATCACAGAAGACACAGATCTGGATGAAGGTAAAGGCTCCCCAAGATCCCCATAGAAGATGTCACCTTTAGTGACATTCTAGAAATGATGAAGCAACAAGTAGGTTGGTCTACCAACTCTCCTTCACTAGACAAATCTGTGTTCTTCAACACCTTTGGTGCTGGCTTATCTGCATTCTGGGTACTGCTCACTGATGTTTCTTACAGATTTGGGTGGCTCAGGGAGCCTGGAAGGTTCCAGATGTAGTGGAACCCATTCCCAAAAAAAGGGATAAAATGTTGATAGCCCTGAAAGACAGGAAACACTTGAGCAAGAGTCCATTAGTAGATGCCACATTAGTAGCAGCAGCCACTAAAAAGAAACTGTCTGAGGAGAATTCTTCTGTCTGTTCCCCTAACAGGGAGTTGAGGGCATTGGACAGATTTGGAAATTGATGTACACTTCAGTGACATTAGCACTCAAGGCATTAAACTATCTTGCTCACATGATGGGTTATCAAAGGGATCTGACCAAGGAGCTTACCCAAGTACCTCTCGGGTAACTTACTAGTGGATGTTCAGAAAAGAGTTTACCCCTAACTGTCTACCCTTCAGTCTATGTTGATGTGTCCATATGTTTGCTCTCCAATGCAGCTGATGGCATGCCTAGGGCATCAGGTACAGACATAACCATGCACTGGCATACTTAGGTGTGCCTTTGTGACTTTGAGGAAGGCTTTAAGATGGCCCTCATCAAGGCCACTTTTGATGGTTCTACACTTTGTGGACCCAATGTCAAAGAAACAGTTACCAAGAATGAACACGTAGGTAATATTTTGTCTGCTGTTGAGATCTGCTTCTCTGCCCCTCAAAGAGCCTTTTGTAGGAACCAAATGGGTGGTAAGATGATGTGGTTTAGAAAATCACAAGGTTATCACCAGGACAGGCTGCCCAAGGATAGAGGGGGCCACAACTCAAATGGACTTCACCCTAGGGGCAGAGGCAAACCACACAACTAGAGTTTTTATTCCTTTTTGGTCCTTTTGCTGAAAACCCCTATCAGTGCTCCTGAAGAATTACCTAACTGCCACACTGTGGAGGCAGTCAGAGGGCACTTATCACTCAATCCACAATCTTTGCAAGATATTAAAAAGGATTTTTGTGTGCTAAGATGCTTTTCCATTCCCTTTTCTTTTCTTCCAAAGAAAAAAACATTTCCAATGTTCTGATAGCCTGTTGGAATCTGCAGCAACAGAAGTACTCAAGTTGCTAGAAAAAAAAGAGTAACCCAACAGGTCCCTTGTGACCAGTTAGGATCCCAAGTCTATTCCAGGCTTTTTTTAGTCCTGAAGAAGACAAGGGATCCTCAGGCCTATCTTGGACCTAAGTAATCTCAGTCTGTTCATAAATTCCAGCTGGTCATGATGCAGTCCATATTACTTCTTCTGAGGAAGGATGATCGGATGTGCTCTAGCAACCTTCAGGACACCTACTGTCAAATAAAAATAGAGAAACGATCCAGGTGATTTCTCCATTTCCAGCTGGAAGCCATTCATTTTCAGATAAGAACACTGCCATTCAGTCTCACCACACCCCCCTAGGTATTCACAAAGATTATTCAGTGGTAGCAGCTAATGTCTGACTGCGAGGGATCCATGTCTTTCAGTACCTAGACGATTGGCCCCTCTCCACTACTTCAGTGGATCTTCTAGTTCAACAATGAGATTTCATGCTCCACCTTGTAGAGACACTGGGGATTATAGTCAGTCAGTCCAAAAGCCAACTGTTCCCATCTCAACAGATGAAGGTTATTGGATGTCAGCTCAATACAGTCTTTCAAACAGCCAAGCTCTCAGACAGCAGAGTGCTGACTCTTTGAGTGGTGGCCACCCAGATCATCCAGCATCCTTTTTCTCAAGCAAGGTTAATACTTTGTTTGCAGGGTTTGGCAATCTCTGTGATTATGTTAGTTCCTCTAGGAGAGTATTGCATGAGGGTACAACTGTGGACCCTGTCAATTCAATGACCACAAAGTATTTACTCCATTCATACCAGGATTCACCTCATGCAGGTTTGCCGAGACTGTATCAAATGGTGGAAAAGTTCCTCATCAGTAACAGAAGGATGAACCTTTTGTCCATCAAATCCCTGGGTCACTGTAACCATAGAAGCATCCCTTCTGGGGTGGGGGACATTTCAAAGGGATGAAAGTTCAAGGTACTTGGACACCTCTACAGGCCAACCTTCACATCATTGTCTTGGGATGAGGGCAGTCCCCACAGCATTAATGGAATTCATGGACTCTCTCCCCATAGGTGTGATTTCCATTGAGAGAAACAACATGGAGGTAGTCTGGTATATTTACAAACAGGTGAACCTGCTCGAAACTCTTTGCCAGGAAACCATGAGAGTGTGGCATTCAGTGATGTATTCCCATCATTTTCTGATAGCAACACACATTCAGGGGATGTCAAACTTGTTAGCAGACAAGTTGAGCAGGTTGACTCTTCTGCTTCACAGGTGGCCCCTCAATCAGACATTGGCAACACAGATTTTAGCCACTGGGGCCAACCTTGCTGCAATCTTTTTGCTTCATACATAAACTTCAAGTGAAGCAGTTACTTTGCCTTCACCCATCCAAATGGACAGCCAGCAAGGGATAGTCTAACTCACAGTTGGCCCCCCGAGTCTCCTCAATGCCTTTCTCCCAATACCCTAGATCAACTTATCCACACCCCCACCAAGGGCAACAATATCCTAGACCTAGTCATTACCAATATGAGTGACCTTTGTTCCACACCTGAAGTCAACTCCTCATTGGTCCAATCCAACCATAAGCTTATCACCCTTGATATCCACATCCCGCCCCCACCCCCCCCCATTAAGGAAACCACAGTAAAAAATTTCTCCAAAGCCAACTTCATGCTTCTTAAGACAGAAGTGGTGAACTTCATGACACCCATGCAGATGGACAATACAGTTACAACTGCTGAATCCTACACAAATGCACTCTATAAGCACTTACACGAATGCATGGATCGTGCTATCCTAAACAGAACCAAGACGCTATCCTCCAAAAAAAGGAAGACAATCTGATGGTCCCCTGCCCTAAACAAACTGTACAACAGAAGGAAGAAACTGTTGCAAAAGAGAGTAAAATCCCATGAGTGGAGGAGCTCCCTGGTCAGCCACAGTAAGAAGCTGAGATTCCTTATAAGATCCTCCAAAGATAGCTACGAAAACAAAATCGCCACTAAATCCAAGGACAACCACAAAGCATTCTATAGCTATGTCAAGAATCTAGATAGCAACACCCAGATCTGCTCTGAGTTTCAGCACAAAGGCACGAAAATTACAGAATCAACTGATATTGCCAACACCCTGGCAGATCGGTTCAGTGCTAACTTTACCCCCCTCTCACCTCCTAAAGGGACAATATCTATACAAGAAGAATGCAGAGTCCCTGTAATCACAACTATGCAGGTAAAAGCTGCACTCTCTAAAGCCAAAAACATAGCATCCATGGGACCAGACAACATCCCAGGCTGCATTTTACATGAACTTCAGAACTAACTGGCTCCCCACTTAAGCACCATGTTCAATAATAGCCTCACATCAGGCTTTGTGCCCACTGAATGGCGCACATCAACATTTATCCCACTCCACAAAGGGGGAGCCACCACTGATCCCGGGAACTATCAACCTATTAGCCTGACGAGCCTGGTCTGCAAGGCCATGGAACATATCATCATGGAACTCATAAACAAAGACATTGGTAACCTCCAAACTCTGGATCCCACCCAGTTCGGGTTTGTGAAAGGCAGATCATGCCTCCTGAATCTGATCACTTCTTTGAGGCAGTCACCAAAGCCATGGATGAGGGTAAGGTGGTTCACACAGCCTATCTTGACCTTGCCAAGGCTTTCAACACCATCCCCCATTCTGGAATTATAGCTAAACTCACTAAACTAGGTATAAATCCCTACATCACAAGATGGGTTGCCAACTGGCTCACTGACAAAACCCACACTGTAAAAGTTGCAGACTCCAAATCTGACCTCAAGGCAGTGACAAGTGGAGTGCCACAGGGTTCCATCCTGGGACCTCTCCTGTTTGGTATCTACTTCTCTGAAGTACAGGCTAACACAGAAGGCCTCTGGCTGACGGGTTCGCAGATGACTGCAAACTAGGAGCCATAGTCAAGTCCCCAAATGATGTGGACATCCTACAGAAGGGCCTCACTGAGACAGATGCCTGGTGTCAGTGCCATGGCCTCAAGCTCAATGCCAAAAAGTGCAGTGTCATCCCCTTTGGTAAAAACTCTGTACTCATGAACTACCACATAGGCAGCAATCTACTTAACACCGAATGTGTGATAAGAGACCTTGGGACCCAGGTGGACAGTAGTCTCTCCTTTGATAGTCACATCGCCACAGTAGTCAGGAAATCCTTCTACGTGGTACACCTCATCATAAAAGGGTTCTCATCCAGGAAAAAAGAGGTCATTGTTCCGCTCTAGTCGTCACTCATTAGACCCATTATAGAGTACAATGCCCCTTTTGGAATGTACCTCACAAGACATCTGCAGCAGCTGGAAAGGCCACAGAAGTATCTCACAAAGAGGATTACTGGCCTCAAACAAATGCCCTACACAGACCGCCTCAAAAAACTCCAGCTTTACTCCGTAGCATATCGCCTACTCTGAGGTGATCTCTGCCTAACATATAAAGCTATGTCAAACCCAGAGCTGTTGGACATGCTACACCTAAAGAAATCCCAATCACTCCAAGCTACATGCTCTAGAGACCTAAACATTGTCACCACAATAAACAGGACATGCTGGAGGGATAGATTCCTGTCCCAGAGACTTCCTATACTCTGGAACAAGCTTCCCATCTATGTCAAGCAAAGTTCTTCATTAGCACTCTTCAAGAAAAATCTTGATGAGTGGATGGGAAATAGGAAATACACCCCGGTGATCACTTCTTTGTCTCTGCTGGACAGTGGCACAGGAAAATAACTTTCTTGGGTGGCGTAAGCTATGGTACGTTGCTGGCTAGGCTTACGTAGGCCCTTGGGCTGATAGCCTAGTACCTACCTATGAACCTGCCCTATGAACCTACCCTAAATAACAAAATTCATTCAGAAAGCCAGAAGGTGCAAGACCAGAGTGATTTTCATTGCCCCTTTTTGGCCTAAATGATTTAGGTTCCCTTTCTGTGGTCTCATTTGCTCCATCTTCCATGCGTATTGGATCTGGATCTAGTGCTTTTGATTCACCCCTCCAGCCTTCCTCTACCGGATCTAAAAGCCTTGAAACTGACCACATAGTTCCTCCAATTCTAATACTAACCAGAGATGCCAAACTATCCTCCTCAGTGGTCCATATTATTTCATCTTTCCAAAATCAGTCCACCAAAAAGATATATCAAAGCAAGTGGAAAAATATTCTGTCTGGGTTTCATCAAAGGGATTATACCCTTTCTCAGCATCTCTTCCTTCAGTTTTGGATTTTTTGTCAGAACTTTTACAGGAAGGTTCCATTTTCTTGACTGTCAAGGTACAGCTAGCTGCCTTACCAAGTTTTCACATAGGGCACAATCACACTTCCATAGCTTCTCTTAAAATTTCTAAAGCTTCCCATAAGGCCACCTTCTTACTCATACCTCTGACTAGAGATCCTATTTGTTCATGGGATATCACTATAATCCTTTGAGTCTTAACACAAGCACCTTTTGAACCAGAAGCTTCATCAGACCTGAAGTTTCTTTCCTGGAAAATTATCTTCCTTGTTGCAATTACCTCTGTTAAACAAATTTCTGAATTACAAGCAGTATTATGCAAACCACCATATTTGATTTTTCATAAAAATAGAATGGCCTTGTGAACAAATTCATTCTTTTTTCTAAAGGTATCATCCAAAGCAAATCTAAATCAGTTAACTGATTTAACAGTCTGTTTTCCAAGATTCCCAAATGAAGGGGAATATCTGCTACACATGCTGGATGTTCATCTGTGTATGGTAGATAGGGGGTTTCTGTGTCACATCACATGACCGTTTTTCACTAAATCAAGGATGAAACTAGAATCACCCAAAAATAAGAACACCAATACAATTAGGAGAATTGCAAAAATATAGTGACTACACACTGTGTACTGTTCCCAGATGTTGATAGTGAACATTGCTGAACCATATGATTGTATGACCTGTTAGAGTGTGGCACATGTGCATTTGAGCATCAAGTGTCCAAGATGTAAGGTGACGGTTTGAAAGTGCAGGGTTGAAAAATATGGGCCAGTGGACAGGCAGTTGCAGCTAATCCAAAGCCCCATTCCACTCAGGGCTAGTACTTGGCCGCCATTCTCTCTTTTTCCCGTGTTTGCTTTTTTCATTTTAAACAATGTTCATTGTCAATAGCTGGGGGCCGTGCATGGTGTATACTCAGCATGTTTTCACAATTCTGCTAATTGTATTGGCATTTTTATTTTGGGGTAGTTGTAGTTTTCATCCTTGGTTCAGTGAAAAATGGTCTTGTGACATCACATAGAAACCCCCTATTCACTTTGACCCAACACACAGACATTTCAGTCCATTCCCTGGGAAGGCTTATACATAGACTACAGCTGTGTCTCATGGCTGGGCACCCACTTCTCATTTCATGTTAGCAGGCACTTGCAGCTGACACAAAGC
The DNA here is from genome assembly GCF_019279795.1 of Protopterus annectens. Classification (NCBI taxonomy): domain Eukaryota; kingdom Metazoa; phylum Chordata; order Ceratodontiformes; family Protopteridae; genus Protopterus; species Protopterus annectens. The sequence goes on along the minus strand of NC_056747.1, from coordinate 270,611,875 downwards.
CACATCCCACTTAGGGTCCTTGGCCCACAGTCTCTCTTCTTTCCTTTATTCCATTTTTCTTTATAAATTTTTGATAAGAAGGATACATTTTTGACCTTGTACTGTTTAAGACTTTTCTGCTTTGGCTAAAGTTTTCAGTCTTCTGTTTTAGATTCATTGCATCCCTTTCCCTGTACAATTTCAGTGGCACAAGTCACTAACAGCTTAACAAGACATGACGAGCCAGTCTTTACAACACCTAGGCAGATCTGATGAAGCTTCAATGCGGAAGAGCTAGTGTAAAACTTAACCCTCTTATACCAACCAACAACTTGCACTCTTATAAGTTCTAATCATCTTAAAGTATTATATTTTATAGACAATGGTTCAGACAGTTAACACAGCTAAAAGTTTTCATGACATTTCTAATGTAATTGATGATGGCATGTCACACTTGCTCGAAAGCAAATCCGTTAAGGAGGTATTTAACATTTCAATTTTTGGTGCCAAAATTAATTGTAAAGTGTTTAGACTTTAAAGGCAGGAAATTTGTCAAAAGCCAGTCCTTCAGGCCTTCCTTTGTCACAGGCACACCTAAAGGGCTTGGTTGTTCCCCAAACACACCCACCTACTGGATGTATTAAATACTGACCACCTAAGGTCTTTCATTTAGACAGTGATCATCTGCCTTTACAATAAAAGAACAGTACTTCTTAAGAACAGGCTCCTGCATATCCTGTGAAACCCTAGAGATCCTCTATAGACTTTTAATATCCTTGCTTCTAGATATTCCACTTTTCAAGGTTGAACCATGCATTAGGAGACAATCAGCATAGACTTTTTGCCCCAAGCATGAATCTACAGGATCCATAGGATAGTCTGAAACTGACAAGGGAGAACTACAGCCAACACCACATATCAACCACAACAGCCACAAAGCAGAGTTAGATGAGCTCCAGGCAAGCATCGGACCCATCACCACAGACATAAATGACCCCTACCTACCCTCCCAGGTAAATATAGGCATTTTTCATTTACTAGTATTCCAACAGAATACACACACTTACACTTACACACACACACACACACACACACACACACACACACACACACACACACACACACACACACACACTAGTCCTGCAAAGCCAGATTAAAGACCATTTAAAAATGAACAGATGAGAGCATAAGGTACTTTTGTTCACAGCTAGCCCCCACCACCACCACCACGTACAGCCACTTTGTTGACTGTGTTACCCTTTATTGTTACAAAGAAATAAATTGTATGTATTTTGTTGGTAGCTTTAGATGAACGACATGAAATTGTATAGAGATCACTAGCATCATACCATAAGATCCAGCCAGGTGTAACATAGTTCAAATAAAAAAATATTTATGAGAGCATAAGAAATATTAACTGCATGATAATATATGGCATGTCAATATGCTCACTCTCTGCAAAAGTAAAAGTCATCTCAATAATTCCACATTAAGAAGAACTATTGCTATTTTAGAGATTGCTGCTGGCAAACAACTTTGCATTTAGGTGCTTCATCTACAAATGCAGTGCCTACTGCCCTTTAAGAATAAATTGTCTGTGTTGCATTAAAATCAGTGTGCTGGTGATATTGCCATAACATTTCCTGAACTAGATTAGCTGTGCAAAAAGAAGTTTCTGACTAACAACACAAAAGATTCATAGCTACTAGGCAATTCAGTCCAGTAGTCCATTAAGGAGGTTAGCAGATTCCCAATTGATCCAAAGCATTCATTAAATGACTTGCTCAGTGTCACACTGGAGGTAAATAAAGGTGGAAAGATTCACACCCTGCACCCTTGCAGAAGCACATTAACAAGTTGGAGCTTTAGTCGTCTGGCCTATCTGCCAGACTCACAGTTTTTAACTAAATGCACAGAACTTGTTTACAACCTGATCTTGTAGAGAAGCCTGTACAACACTAATATGCAACAATGACTACACAACGGATAATGGATGCTGAAGATCAAACGGTTCTGATAATCATTCTAAATAATGCAGCCTATATGACCTGGCAAATGTAATACTCTTTGCATTTTGAAGTCTGTAAAGAAGGTACTACAAAAATATATTACTAAAATGCAAAATGTTTAGACTGTACTACACAATCAAGGTCTGTTAATGAATTATTTAATTCTTTACTGCAATGAATAAAGCAAAACAGACAGTATAAATGCTGTAGCAGTAGCTTTTGTTTAACAGCCCACAAGTCATACAAAAGTCAATAATATTACTGCATATAGCATACTGTTTTGTTTTTTTTATTTTTGAGGGGGACTTGCATTCTTGCAGGATACCTACATCTCATTTTAACACCTTTATTAAATTATCACTTCAGACATGGGCAAGCATACATTAATAAAAAAGAAAACAAACTATATTAACATTTCCAATTATGTACATTATACATCACATATGTTCTTTTCTATAGCTATCTTCAGTCCATCATTGCTTATATTGCTCAATTCCTGTATTCCCTTAGACCTTACTCCTCCTGCAGAACATTATTCTGCATGTATTGTTACCATAATTTCTATTTGTTTCTGTGTTACTTGATCCTTACATTTTCCATAGATCCCACTTCCAGTTCTTTTATCTCTGCTACAGTATTAAATATTTCAGATACAGTTGGTTTAGACTTTTATTTCCATTTTCAAGTAATTGTTTTTTGTCAGCCACCAGAATTAATCTTAATGCCCTACTATGTCTAGCAATTCAGATCCTGTGCCCCAGCTGAAAAGGATCATTTCCTTAGTTACACTGATTTTCTCAACCAGTATTTCTGGCAGACTACTCTGTTATAAATTTTTTAAATCTGCCATCTCATTACATTCCTAAAACATATGATGTTAAGTTGTCCATCTCGCCTTCGTTCTTGCTGTTTGGGTTTGGAGCCGATCCTCGGCTCCGACTCGGCCATCTTCTATATCTCGAGAGCTGTTAACTGGCTCGAAGCTACCCCTTATCCCAGCATGCCCAGTGTCAGCTACCCAGATCTCGTTTGCCACTTTAGCTGCGAGGTTGCCTCCTTACTGGCTCAGGCTTAGTATAGTTTTTTTCCATTAATATATTGCTCAGATTTCGCTTTGGCCTTTTTCAAGAAGCAACGGAATTTGAGCTCCTCGTGGTTTTTTTTTTTTGATGTTTTTTTCTGACAGGAAATTTGTGAAATTTCTTTTTTTTGTTTTAAAAAAAGTTAGTGTTGTGTGTGGTGGTTAGGCTTCCCCTCCTCTATATTTAACGGTTTTTTTAGTTTTTTGTGTGTGTCTGTGTGTGTTTAGGCCTTGTAGTGTCATGTCTGAAGCCCTAAGGCTGCCCAATAGGGAGTCTGAGGCTAAGCCGTCCCCAGCAGATGGCCCCCAGCGAAGATGGCCACAAGCTTGTGGGTTGAACACACCTCTTCTGTGGGTGTACCCCTTTGGGTTGGCAGGTTTGTGCTTTAAGGGAGGTCAGGAGGTGTAAAACGTGAGCTCTGCCCCCTGGCGATGATACGCCCTTGCTCCTGGCCCAGCAAAACAGTCAACAAGTTCTCCCTCCGGCTGGGACCTCAACCTCCTAAATCAACGGGGAGAAAAACAGAGGGGAGGGGAGACAGAAGGAGAGAGGGGAGGGGAGCACCACAGGGAGAGCCAAGCCATCAGAGCCCGGCTCCCTCATCTAAGCGCTTTCATCGCCTGCCTCCTGCCTCTCCTCCTCAAGCCTCCACCCTCGGCTCCTCTCTCTCGGTTCTCTCCTGGGCGGTTTCTTCCAGGAGGTCACCGACCCTAGGGGTTCCCACCGTCCGCGGTCCTCCTGGTCGCCCGGTTTTTTTTGCCGGCTTCCATTGATATGGAAGAGATTCTGATATGGACCCGGATGATGCAAAAATTCAAATGGGCCCAAATGCACCGGAGAGCAACCTTTTTCCCAGCGGGAGCTTTGATTTCCCCGTCATACCATCCCACGGGAGTGGGCACCCGCGGGTTCGGGATTTGGATTCCGATTACAGATTTGGATCCGGCCGATCCGCGCCTCGGCGAGTGTCGGAGAGCCGGATCTGCCTTCTGGAGAGGAGGGACCCGAGGCCCCCGCCTCACCGGGAGGCCAGGGATGCCACCCCTCGGATCCGCCTGTGTGATCCCGGCTCCCGATCCGTGCTTCGGAGCTCCACCGAGGCGCACGGATCGAACCTTGGGGGATCGCTCCGGCTTAGAGGAGAGGCTGCCCGGCTCTCAACGCTTAAGGGAAGGCACGGTCCCTCGGCTACGGACGGACCTGTCCCCCCCCACGGCTCCCATCCCGCACCCCCGGTCAGTGCCGCCTCCATCCCCAGGCCCCCCAGCCCGGGAAGTCAAGCCCGATCCTCGATGTCCCAAGTGGTTCCCTTGGAACATCCACAGCCTGAAGATGATGTGTACTGCTGCAAATGATGATCGGAGGGCCCCGAAGTCCAGAGGCCAGGCATGGACTCCTGAGTCCGTCACTGAAGAGAAGACTTGGATGAAGGAGAGGAACTGCGGACTTGGGCATTGAGACATCATTGGGATGAGGAGGAATGAGGCGTCTCATTTGGGGGATCATGTCTGGAAGGCTTCTTCTTCGGTCTGCCCCTGTTGTGTCCCTTCCTGTGTCCCGCCTGGCCCTTCTGGTATCTATCTTCTGCCTCCCAGGTGTCCTCCTATCGACCAATGGTCAGCCTTAGATCACGGATACTCGGAAGCCTATCCCAACACGCCCGATGCATTCTTTCTCCTCCATCCCATCAGCACCCACTGGAGTAAGGGCAACCCCAGTAGATGCCATGATGCGGGCTGAGGAGAAGAGGGACCAGATTCGCCCAGGAGAGCCATCCTTGGATCCTCCGTCCCGGCAAGAGGTTGAACATGGTTCGAATTGGTCAGCGAGTGGGGCGTTCTTTTAGTTCAGCGACCCATGCCTTGTCATTAGGATGCATGCGTCTCATTGCAATGCGGATCTGATCCCGGTCGCTGCATCTCCCCGAGGTCCATCTCGAGCCAGACCGAGCTCTGTTCTCCTGCTGACGCCACTCCTGGATCTCTGCTGGCTCAATATATCTGCTAGTGAGCCGCCCAGATTTTGTCAAAAGTTCGGATGGTCACCCCTGCAATTATACTCCCCCCTATTGAGGGGAACTGGATGTGTTGTTCCAGAGACCAAGGATGCATATACCACATTCGGATGGACAACAGGTCCAGAGGGTTTCTTCTTCGCTTCGGCTGGGGGAGCCAGTCACAGTCAGTTCAGGTCCCTCCCCTCCTCAGCCCCAGCCCCAGGGTGGTGTGTTAGTGTTGTGTTAGCGCCCAAGCGGAGGCTCCAGGGATTACAGGTCTTTTCCGTAGCACTGACTGGCTGGCTGACTGCATCATCAAGGCATCTTCTGTGCTCAAGCAGGGATTACTTCAGCCAGGACTAACAACTAGCACCAAGGCTCAACGCTCAGAGAAATCTTTCCTGAAATTGAAATCATATCAAGATTTCCTAGAGGAGGAAGACTAGACACTAGATCAACCGAGCCTTCGAGAGCCTTCCTCACCGTCATCCTCAGCCTGAGGTGGTGTGTGACAGCAATCCTTCAACCAACACTAACTGCAGCTCAGTCCTGCCCTAGGTTCTATGGGCTGGCGGGCTCCGCTTCTCTTTACTTCATGCTATTACGCGGTTGCATCCTTCTACCAATGGAGTTCTCTCTCAGTGGTTGTTCCCTCCTCTCTACGCCTCTAGTGTCAGTAGAGGCGTGCAGTCTGTGGTTGCTTCTTGCTCCGAGCCCCTCTGTGGTGGCTTTTCCTTTGGCCCTGGCCTCAGTGACCCAGTGACCACGGACGCCACGGTGACCACGGACGGGGGGGCCCCTCAGTGGGGGCACAAGCACAGAGGCATGCACAGAGGTGCATTAGAGATAAAATGAGGGGAATTGCATATAAATGTGCACTCCTAGAGGCTCTCGCTACTCTGCCCTCCTAAATTCAGACTCCAGGACTACACAGACAACATGTTCTGGTCTGGTATATCAGGAGTGAAGGTCTTTATATCCCCATCCCCTTGAGGAACCAGGTCATATCCCCTTTATCCACAGCCATGAAGATTTGGGAATGGATAACAACGCACATTCCGGGAAAGTCCAACATCCTTGTCAGGACAAGCTCAGTCGCCGATTCCCTTCTCCACTCGCACTTCATCCTTTCCACCTTAGTGTAGCTTTTAAAGATTTTTTGCGTTTTGGGGTTTTTGCTTTTTTGGCAACCTGCTTCTCCCCTTTGCGTACCTCCCATTTCTTTTCCATTCAGTTCTACCAGGGAGCTCGAGGATCCTCTGGTCTTTGCTTTGCCCTCGTGCTCCTCCATGCGTCTCTCCTATGCAGACCCTGCACAGTTTGGGGAGCAGAATGGTTTCCAACCCCATTTCTGAGTCTGGCAGATTGATTCTTTCTCATTGCCCCTTCAAGGGTTCAACAACCTCAATTTAAAATCAATCCACCATGGAATCTCAATCCACCATGGATTCTCATCTCTCTCTCCTCATCTCTCAAGAACCCCCTGGGAATGCCCCAACCCAAAGCTTGGACAATATGTGACCATCCTTCTCTACTCAATTTCCAACCTATTGACCGGTCAAAATCATTTTGGTGGCTGCCCATAAACCTTCTACCAGACAGGTTTATGGCAAACTCAATCTGAGGTCAGGCAGGCAATGGCGGTTTGGGTAGTGGAGGGAGCTAGAGCTCGGAGCCTAAGCTTTTTGAATGCCGCCGGCCTTATGTATTCTTGAAAGTTTGTCTAGTTTTTGTCTATGTTTTGTCTAGATAATATTCCTTTATCCCTTATCGCTTTCTTGTGTATTTTAGCTTTGTTGGCCATTGCTCCATAACTCGCAGGCCTTCTGCTCCCTTGAACACATTTAAATTAGAGAGTCCCCCCCCCCCAAGATAGCCATTTAAATTAGAGGCTTTCCTTCTGTTCCTTAACTGTAATAAAAAAAAAAAAAAAAAAGTCTATTTGTTTCTTGTTTTTTGTAGTATAGCTTTTTTTATTGTTGTTGTGGTTGTTGTTACTATAATGTCTAAAGATACCAAGGTGTCTGGCATCAAAAAGTGTGACTCATGCTGTCAGAAAATGTCTCTGACAGATGGGCACATTAGTTGTGTATATTGTTTGGGCGCTGTTCAACTGCAGAACTCCTGTTCTATATGTCACGCTTTTAGTCCAAGGGTCCTGCAGGAGCGCAAAAACAAATTAATCCTTCGGGGATTATTGAAGCCTTAGGATTATCCGGCTAAAAGTACTCAGCCAGCGAAATCCCCTAAGTCTGTCAAGCCATCGGCTCCACCTTCGGAGCCGACTCCTTTACTTGACCAACCAAATATGTTGGTGCCAGCTGGCACCAACAAGACAACTCCTCCGTCGGCTCCATCTGCTATTTTGGAGCCGTCTCGGAGCCATAAGAGACTGAGGTCTCCATCCTTGGAGTCCATCCACTCGGCACCTCAGTCACCTTTGTTACAGAGTGAACGTAGCCATCATTCTTCCCACTCCTCTTGATCCTCTAGGTTATGGGATCATGATGTGGAGAGAGTAGTAATTAGGCTGCTTAAGTCACAGGCACTGGCAAAAATTCTGCCCAACCCACCTCAACAGGTATCAGCTCCAACTGCCTCTATTTCTGTTCCTCCTCCGACTACATTTAGCTCGAAGCCGGAGACCATGGATCCGCAGGTAGTAGAACCGTCAGCGTCGATCATCATCTCTCCTTCAGTTTTGACATCGGCTCCAATTACCTTGATTGTACCATCTATCGAGGGATCTGGGAGCTGAGGCTCTCTCGTCGGCTCCGAGGGGGGGAGTGGCATTGGACCCTTGTCCGACCCCATTCTCCCCCTCGGAGCTTTGGAGCAGGTGAGCTCGGCTCCAACATCGGCCTTGGAGCCATCACCCTCGATCTGGAGAAAGACTCCTGTTTCTTCTGAGCTGGAGCTTTCTCTGCCTAGAGGTCGGGATGCCTTCGAGGTCATGCAGAGTGTGCTTTCCCCTGAAACAGCTCTACTGCCAGCTCTGTCGTCTCCTCCCCCCGTGGTGTTTGTTCCAACCTCTACTCCTCCTCCAGACCCCAGGTGTAGGGAACCTATGCTCCAGGACTCCCCATTGGGTGATTCCTCTTCTTCCAAAGCCTCCCCTGATCACTCGGAGGAGCCTCTCCGGAAGAAGAAGTGCAAGAGGAAGCACATAGACTCCCTTGAGTCTGTCACTTCAGATACAGACATGGAAGAATCGGAAGGGTCCCCAAGGTCTCCCTCTGAAGATGTTTCCTTTTCGGACATCCTTGAAATGCTTAGACAGAGGAGGGACTGGACTTCCCTAGCCCCTACCAAGAATGAGTCTGTATACCTGGACGCATTCGGTTCCTGACCTTCCACCTCCTGGGTATCTCCTCCTTTCGATCCACTCATGTCTGTAGTGGCTCAAAAGGCTTGATCAGCACCAGATTCTGTGGAACCTACTCTGAGGAGACCAAACAAATTAATTACAGTCCCCCAGGACAAGCAATTCCTCCCCACAGGTGTGCCCGTTGATGCCATGGTGGTAGCAGCAGCCACCAAGAAAGAGTTAGCAGAAAGATCTTCATCTGTTCATCCTCCGAACAAAGAGTCTCGGACAATGGACAGATATGGAAAGTGAATGTTTGCTTCAGCGACCTTTTCAATGAGGTCCCTGAATTATCTATGCTATTTTACACATCTTCAAAGGGGTCTCCTGAAAGAGCTTGGAGATACCCTTCAATATCCTACAGCTGAGGGAGCACCAGCCAAAGTAGCTTCTCAGCTTGCGACTCTTTATTCCATAGTCAATTCCTCTGTGAGGCTGATTTCCTATGCAGCCGATGGAGCGAGCATCACTGCAGGGACAGGTGTGGCTCTCAGGAGACATGCTTGGATGCAGCTGTGTCAGTTTGCAGAACCCTGTTGAGCATCCTTCACCAATACTTCCTTTGATGGCTCCTTTCTCTTTGGGTCTCAGGTGAAAGACACATTGACCAGGTGTGAGCAGGAAGGCAAGACTCTCTCTGCCATGGGAGTCCGTTTTTCTACTCCTTCCAGACCTTATCCCAAGGGTCAGAAGAGTGGAAAGATGTGGTTTTGAAAATCCCAGGGACCCTTTCCTGACACACGTGATGATTTTTTTCCCCCAGGGGCAGACGGGGAGACAACAATAACAGACGCCGCCCTCATGGCAGAGGGGGACTGCAAAACCAGGGTGACAGGGAAACCTTCTCTGCCAAACCCTTCCAGCATCCCTGAAGGGTTGCCCGACTGCTCACCTCTGGAGGCAGTCAGGGGAAGACGTTCGCTGTACCCAAAAGCCTGAAAAAATATAACAAGAGACAGATGGGAATTATCCATCATATCAGGAGGTTACAAAATTCCCTTCCATCAATCCCCCATAGAATCAAAAAAGCCCATCCCAGATGTCCCACCCAATCTAAGGGATCAAGCAGTCACAGAAGTTTCAAGACTGCTAGAAAAAAGAGACATTCAAGAAGTCCCCGCAGACCAACTAGGATCCGGAACTTACTCAAGATTCTTTTTAGTACCAAAAAAGACAGGGGACTGGAGACTAATACTGGATCTCAGTAGATTGAACAAATCTGTACAAAAAGAAAAGTTCCAGATGGTGACACTGCAGTCCATTTTCCCTTTTCTGGGTCAGGACAGTTGGATGTGCTCGATAGATCTTCAGGACGCGTACTACCATATCAAGATGGACAGAAGCTCCAGGAGATTTCTTCACTTCCGGGTAGGGGTCAGTCATTACCAGTTCAGAGCTCTGCCCTTTGGTCTCACCTCAGCCCCCAGAGTGTTCACCAAGTGTATGGCAGTAGTCACGGCTCACCTGAGGCGTCACGGATTCCAGGTGTTTCCCTATCTAGACAACTGGCTCCTGACTGCTACCACCAGGCATCAACTCTTAGATGCACGGGATTATACAATCACATCATGCACTCAACTAGGCATTACAGTAAATTTCAAAGAATCTGCTTTGTTGCCCTCTCAGTCTATCACATACATAGGAGCAGAATTAAATACAAAAGAAATGTTTGCAAGATTACCACAGGAAAGAGTTTCCACTATTCGTCAACAAGTGTTAATTCTAAAGCAGAGCAAAAGGTTTCAAGTCAGACATATCCTCCAAGCTCTAGGCTCCATGGCAGCTGCCATTCTTCTTGTCCCATTAGCGCATTTCCACATGAGAATCCTTTTGTGGCTTCTTTTCACGCAGTGGTCTTTCCAGGAACTACCCATGTCTCACATGATCCTGATCACAGAAACATGCAAAAGGCACCTTTCTTGGTGGATGATCTCCCCACTAGTAATTCAGGGCAGACCTTTCATACATCCCCCTCCGGTAGCCACAGTGACCACGGACGCCTCCCTGATAGGAAGGGGGGGAATTATCTAGGCAGGACAGTCCAAGACACTTGGCAACCTCACAAGTACCATCTGCATATCAGTGTCCTAGAAATGAGAGCAGTTCTCTTAGCGTTGCAAGCCCTTCAAGACTCTCTTCCTTCTAGGACCATTGCAATCTAAACGGACAACATGGTAGTGGTGTGGTACATCAACAAACAGGGCGGGACCAGGTCTTACCCCTTGTGTCGAGAAGCACTCAGACTGTGGCAATGGGCGATTTCCTCCCAACGTTTTCTGATGGCAATGCACATCCCTGGGAAATCCAACGTTATAGCAGACAGGCCCAGCAGAGCTATTCTCATGCCTCACGAGTGGTCTCTGAATCAGGAAGTTGCAGATCTTATCTTCCGCAAATGGGGGACAGCCTTGCTGCGACCTATTTGCCATTCCTCTCAACAACAAATGCAGCAGCTACTTCTCCCTACTTCCTCTTCCAGGTCATATACCCAGAGATGCACTAGTCCACGGCTGGCCTCAGGGACTCCTTTAAGCTTTTCCCCCTTTTCCCTTAATTCCAAGACTCATACAGAAAGCAAAATCGTTGGGTTGCAAAATGATCCTCATTGCCCCATATTGGCCATGACAAATATGGTTCCCGTTCCTGCACCTCCACCTTCTGGATCAACCGTGGATTCTGGACCCAGTTCCAGATCTTCTGATTCACCAATCAGGCGGGTTGCAGCAATCCCTTCAAACTCTCCAGCTCACAGCTTGGTTACTCCACTTCCAACCTTAGACAAGCTTTCCAATATCTCCCCAGCAGTCCGTGATATTATTGTTTCCTCATATAAGTCTACTACGAGGAAAACGTATGCTAGTAAATGGAAACGGTTTTCTTACTGGGCACAATCAAGAAATTTGGATCCTTTCTCAGCCCCAGTCCATGAAATTCTTGAATTTCTAGCACAACTTTTTCAGTCCGGTGCGGCTTCTGCTACCATTAGAGTACAACTAGCTGCCATTTCTAATAGTTCAATTCTAGCATAATGTCTCATAAGCTCTGCAAGGCCTTTATGAAAGGAACATCTCTTCTTAGACCCCCAGTTAGAGATCCTCCCCCTCCTTGGGATCTCAATTTAGTTTTAGCCTCCTTAATTTTGCCTCCCTTTGAACTGGCAGCATCATGCTTTTTAAAATTTCTTTCTTGGAAGACACTTTTTCTGGTTGCACTGCTATCACTTCAGCTAGACGTGTCTCAGAACTTCAAGCACTATGTGTTCGTCCTCCTTACCTGGTGTTTCACAAGGACATTGTTTCTCTGAGGACCAATCCATCCTTTATTCCTAAAGTCTGCTCAGAGAACAATTTTAAATCAATCCATAGATCTCCCAGTTTTCTTTCCTAATCACAGCAACAAGGCAGAATGCAAGCTCCATCAATTGGATGTACACAGACAATTGCATTTTTATCTCCATAGAACTAAGGAACTAAGAAAGTCAGACCAGTTATTTCTTTCCTATGCTTTCAACAAACAAGGTCTTCCAGTTTCTAAAGTGACCTTATCCAGATGGTTATCTGATACTATTGCTTTTATTTATCAGTTACGAAATAAATAGCTACCAGCTAAACCAAAAGGTCATTCCACTAGAGCATTAGCCACCTCTTTAGCTTTTCAGTCTAGCTTGCCCATAGACCCAAACTGTGCAGCTGCCACTTGGGCAAACCTCCACACTTTTATCTCGCATTACAAGGTAGATATGGTCTCCCGGAGCAGAGCTTCCTTTGGTTCTACCATTCTGAAGAGTTTGTTCCAATGAGCCACCTGGGATTTTAGGTGCTAGGGACGCTGTCCCAAACAGCAAGAATGAAGACGAGATGGACAACTTAACATAAAGAAGCTATGTACGTACCATAACGTTCCATGTTAGTTGTCTTCATCTTGCCTTCCTTCTTGCATCCCTCCCTCCTTCCCCCTTCCTAGAGGATTGTGAGGAGTTCCCTTTTGTTTTCACTGGCTGAGCATCTTTTATTACTTCACATGCCAGGTAATTTATAACTCTTTCCTTGTTTAGGTGTATTGGACAACCTGTTTTTAGGAACTGGTTACTCTACTTATGTCTAGTGTGTGCTATCACAAACGAGATCTGGGTAGCTGACGCTGGGCATGCTGGGATAAGGGGTAGCCTTGAGCCAGTAAACAGCCCTCGAGCTATAGAAGATGGCCGAGTTGGAGCCGAGGATCGGCTCCGAACCCAAACAGCAAGAAGGAAGGCGAGATGAAGACAACTAACATGGAACGTTATGGTAGGTGCATAACTTCTTTTTCCCAGCTACCTCTTTCTTCCCCTCACACCTATAACATATAACATTTACCTGCGGAAAAATTCTTTGGAGTCTCCTTGAGTATAAACATACCTATGCAAACACTTGCAAACAAAAATCCTAAACCTTCTTGCATTCCTGGGGAGCCATACATATGTCCTGCAATTGTTCCCTTGTAAATTGCTTAGCCAATCTCTGTTTCCAATCTTATCTAACCTCCTCTGATTTTTATAGTTATTATGCAGTATTTTATATTCCCTACTAACTACCTCTTTTTAACAGTAGCTTCTGTTCTAGATTCAACTAAAATATCTACCAGAACAGATCTTTTGTGTAGGATTCTCCTATCCCTATCCCTTTTTCTTTGCCTATAACTCTGATATCAGTCCCTGATAGGGAAGGCGGTCTCTAGCCTGCAGTCCAAATCTCTTCTTGGTCTCATCCCATTCTATTACTATTCATTCTCTAGTCATTTGTTCTCAATACCATGGTTCCTTTGCCAGTTTTCTCCAGTAAATTCTAGCCCTCTTTTGCCTATTTTCTGTACCCCTACTTACCCTCATTCCTCTCAGCAAAATCTCCTTTCTCTGTTGTCATGTTGGCTTACTTCTTAGAATATTTTCTCCTACTTTATGAATATAATATTCTGTATGGCTGCTATTTCTCCTTAAGGATCTGAATTCAAAGTCCAACTTTTTTGCTTATTTCTTGCCCCCCCCTTCATTGTCATCTCTTTCCACTTTAAATTATAACTTTCTGTTTGTGTTATGTATATTAGCCTTAACTGCATAGCATGAGCCTTAACTGTGTAGCTCTAAAATATCCCTTCAAGTCAGATAATCCTAAACCACATTGTCCTTTTGGAAGGATCAACTTATCTCACTTAACCCTTGCCCTCTTCCCCTTCCAGATAAATTCCTTCAACTCTTTATTAATTATTGTCCACAATTTCTCCTCTGGTTGACAAAAGTATGCCTGACCTGTATATAAATCTACAGGGACTAAAAGTATTTTCACTTTTTGAATTTTACTGTCTATATCCATAAACAAGAGCTTACAGTTTATCATTTTTTGTATTATCTTTTTAGTGTCTTCCCACATATCTTTAGCTGCCATAAGAGAATTATTCTTAATTTATACTCCTAAATACCTATCCTTAGCTGCTGCCATAAGAAAAGTCTTTTAAATCTATACTCCTAAATACTTCATCTTATCATGTCCCCTAAAATATGGGTATTGCTGAACCAGTTTGTGTGTGGGTACATCATTTACAGCTATAGCCTTCATTTTATTTTCATTAATTTCATATCCCAACTGACTCAAATTTTCCCACAACACTGAGATATCCTTTTCTGGATTTATCAGGTACAAAAACAGTATCATCTGCAAATAAAGCCAACTTTTCTTGATTACCAAACCAATTATATCCCTGAATTTCCGAGTCCCTTATTTTTTTGCCAATAGCTCTAAGTATATAGCAAATAATAAATGAGAAAGAGGACACCCCTGCCTGGTTCCTCTGTTCAGACAAAACTTATCAGAGAGAAACCTTCCCATGTTATTCTTGCCTCTGGTCCTTCATATATCCTCCTAACTAACCTTGCTATTGCATCAGGAGAATGCAAATGCTTCCTTTGCTCTACTCATAAAATCCCAGGTTACTCTGCTGAATGCTTTCTCTTCATCAAGATTCACCAGAAACAGCAGTGTTATCTTACATTCTGCTTCCCTCTGGATCATCATTGTTCTGTTAATGTTGTCAAATATTTGTTCCCCCTCTACAAAATCACATTGATCCATATCTATCAATTTTGGCAACAGGTTTGATGCTCTTTTAGCTAGTATAAACATCAAAACCGTTCTGTATGAAGCAGGGTCTGATGGACCTTTACCTACAGCTTTCTTCCAAGATGTTGGTGCTTCCCCTCTTTTTTAAAATATTGTTAAACTCTTTAATATTTTATCACTTTCTTCCTTCCTAACTTCTAAACTACCACAGGAATACCATCTATCCCTGGAAACTTTCTTGCAGATTGATTGTACATCAACATTCTTATCTCATCTTACCTTAACTGTTAATTGTTGAAACTCATCTACATCTAACTTTGGCATACTTAAATCTTCCATAAATATTTACATTTGTGCTCTTTCCTGATTTCCACATTTCTCTGCTTTATACAAGTTTTTATAAAAATTCTGTAATACTCTAATCTCTAGTTATTTTCATGTCTTCCATACCAAATATTTTCATAAATTTCTACAGAAATCTACCATCTTTTGTTATATTTTCTCTTCTAGTTCTCTCAGATACATCCTCACTGTTGCAAATCAAGTTCCAGTCCCCACCTGTAAGTAATAGTCCCCGCTGAAAGCTGATTATGTCTTCCCAAAAATTGTAAGCTCCATAACAGCAGTTTCTGGTGGACTATAAATATATGCAAGTGGAATTCTTCTCCCTTGCCAGTAGCCCTTACTATCACAAATCTACCACTGTTATCTTTTTACGTCTTCTATTACTATTGGAGCTCCTCTATCAATTAGTATAATTACTTCCCTTTTTCCTTTGTCCCTGATATTCTGTTGAATATCCATCTGAAATTCTTTCTTTATCAAATTCACATGCTTATTTCTTTCCGAATGTGTCTCCGACAGCATTCCTTTTTGCACTCTCCATTTCTTAATATAATTAAATACTCTTACCTTTTTGTTTATACCTGTAAGGCGATTTATATTCAAAATATTACAGATAGTGTAGCCATTATGAAAAGAAGTTATTGTTTCCACCTATTATACATGACAGTTGTTTTGAATGTGTATTTCCAACATTTATTTTACATACTCACACTAATGTTTGGCAGGTTGATCTTTTATTCAGTTGTTTCTCATCATTTCCATATGAACATATGCCATTTTTCAAGATGTTTTGTTTTAACAAAAGCCCTCAGAAAAAATAAATACATTTTCAGAATGTGAATTTAAAAAAAACATAATCTATTAACTTAGAACAAACACACAAAACTATGTACATGTTAAAAAAATGAAGTTTAGCCTTCCAGACATGAAAAATACCCGTGACTACATACTACACAAAACTGCTATAGTATATTACATGCAGTTTATGTCATGGAGTGTATTATAAAAATGCTATTAAGAACAGAAATTAGTTTCCTTACAGTTACTTTTTTCCCCTTTACTGTCCTTCTAAACATTAATGACATCAAGTAGGGTTATTTGCTTTACAGTCCACTCACAAGTTTAACAAAGCCAGCAAAAGTCCACTCTTTCTCAGCCTCTTTCTCTTGCAAAGCCATATTTCACATACAGTGAATATAAAAAGTGTACACACCTCTGTTAAAATGCCAGGTTTTTGTGATATAAAAAATGAGACCGCAATAAATCATTTAAAAACTGTTCCCACCTTTAATGTGACCTATAACCTGTACAAATCAATTGAAAAACAAATAAATCTGTTAGGGGAAAAATATAAAAAAATATGTACAATACGCTGGTTGCATAAGTGTGCACACCTTTAAACTAATACTTTGTTAAAGTACCTTTTGATTTAATTACAGCATTCAGTTTTCTTGGGTACACACCTGCCATCAATTAAAGAGACTCTGATTAGCCCCAAATAAAGTTCAGCTGTCATAGTAGGATTTTCCTGACATTTACTCAGTTGCCTGCTACAGCAAAAATTATAGTTCATAGAGAGCTTACAAAGCATCAACGGGATCTCATTGTTGAAAGGTATCAGTTAGGAGAAGGGTACAAAAAAATTTCCACAGCATTGGATATACCATAGAACACAGTGAAGATAGTCATCAAAAGTGGAGAAAATATGTGACAACTGTGACGTTGCAAAGAACTGGACGTCCCTCCAAAATTGATGAAAAGACAAGATGAAAACTGGTCAGGGAGGCTGCCAAGAAACCTACAGCATCACTGAAGGAGCTGCAGGAATTTCTGGCAAGTACTGGTTGTGTACTACATGTGACAACAATTTCCCGTATTCTCCACATGCCTGGACTATGGGGTAGAGTTGCAAAATGGAAGCCTTTTCTTACACAGAAAAACATCCAGGCCCAGCGAAAATTTGCAAAACAATACATCGTCTCCCAAAAGCATGTGGGAAAATGGGTTATGGTTTGATGAGACCAAGGTTGAACTTTTTGGCGACAATTCCAAACAGTACATTTGGCGCATAAACAACACTTTGCATCACATAAAGAACATGATCCCTATGGTGAAGCATCATGCTTTGGGGTTGCTTTTCTTCAGCTGAAACTGGGGCTTTAGTCAAGGTGGAGGGAATTATGAACAGTTCCAAATACCATTCACTTTTGGCCTAAACCCTTCAGGCATCTTCTAGAAAGCTGAAGATGAAGAGGAATTTCACCTTTCAACATGACAATGATCCCAAGCATACATCCGAATCATCAAAAAAATGCTTCACCAGAAGAAAATTAAAGTTTTGGAATTGCCCAGCCAGAGCCCAGACCTAAATACAATAGAAAATCTGTGGGATGACCTGAAGAGGGCTGTGCACAAGAGATGCCCTTGCAATCTGACAGATTTGGAGTTCTTTTGCAAGGAGGAGTGGGCAAATATTGTCAAGCCAAGATGTGCCCCATGCTGATAGACTCCTACCCAAGAAGACTGAATGTTGTAATTAAATCAAAAGGTGTTGCAACAAAGTATTGGCTTAAGGATGTGCACACACAACAAAGTATTAGTTTAAGAGTGTGTGCACTTATGCAACCAGCTTATTGTATGTTTTTTTTATATATTTCTTCCTCTAACAGATTTGTTTGTTTTTCAATTGAATTGTACAGATTATAGGTCACATTAAAGGTGGGAAAAGTTTTGAAATGATTTATTGTGGTCTCATTTGTTATATCACAAAAATCTGGCATTTTAACAGGGTATGTACACTTTTTATATCCACTTTTAAGTGGTTGATGCTTTATAATCTCTCATTTATTCACTAATTTTAGTGTTGCTAGCCTTCCTCCTGTTCATCTTCATCTCCCAACATCAGACTCTGGTTCAAGTCCAAGGTACCCACAGTTCCTTTGTTCTTGTTTGCTTCACTAAAATGTTTATTCTCCAGTCATCTGGTATATGCATTTCTCTTCATAGTGGAATGAGTACCCTCAGAAGTAATTTCTTCCCTAACTCACACAATACTTTGTGATTTTTTTGTAAGCCATGCTGTTTTCCCTAACTTTTTTTTTCTAAGTGCTGTTGTTTCTTCTTCTTCTTCTTCTTTAGTGATAGGCTGTGCCTGGGGCATTGCACCATCTTTACGTTTTCTTCATTCAGAAGCACAAGGAAGTACTCCTTTCATCTGCATTCATTTTCTGGACTGATGACATTTAATGCTGAATATTAGTTATTAAAATTGTTTTTTGATGTATAGGCTATAGCTTTTTGAAAAGTATGATTTTACATGAAAAGATAAATATGGGATATAACTGAGACATTAATTTTGGTTATATTTTACTTAATTTTTAGATACTGGGATCCACCTCTGTTATTATAAACTGTAAATGTTGGATTATTTTACCAGGTAATCTGGACCTCTGGCCAGGGTTCTAAGCCAAAACCTTCCATAGAGCCATACGTTCTATGTATAACCTAAGCCCGTAGGCATAGTGGTATATAAGCAGACATATTAGCATAGAACCTCATACTATCACATTGCCAGTAAGAACACAGGTCCTGCACTCATTTGTCTGTCCTACACATAGTCATTGGTACTGTTGGCCTCCACTTGTACAGATAAGTGCCCTGTTGGGGAATCTTCCTTGAGTTTCTTTCTAGTGTTGCTGTTTGGTACTTTATTAGATGTCAGCTAGGAGGGTAAGTGTGATTGTGGTCTGCATATTAAGTACAAGGATCTCCACTCCCAGTGCCTGTTTTGTTTAGGTGCAGAGCATGATTATGAGAATTGTGTGATTTGACAGTCATTTGTAACTATGAATGTGACTTTCTTCCCCTCAATAGATATTTGGAAACCCAGCACCTTAATCTCCAAGACCAGACTAACATGGCAGACCCTTCCAACCTGATGTTCTGCCTATACTAAAGAAGCATTTTAGAGGACTAGGCCTGCTATTATGCCTGCCCAATCCACTGAGACCTTGGAAACTCTGGTACACCAAATGCCTTTTCAGATGCCCACTGTTGCAACCCCGCCAGAGGCTGGAATGGCATCTGAGGTTTGCACATGCAAACTAACAGATATTGCCAACATTGGTGAGAAGGGGAACCCAGTATAATTATCTCTGAAGGACCATAGGGTATATCACAAATTTTAGTTGAGAGGAAATACCAGGCTCATTTTTAATTGTATGTAAGGGTCTTGGGAAAGCAGATGTCATGCCTAAAAAGAAGAAAACAGAAGACTAAAAATGTCCCCCTCCCCCAGATGTTGAAGTTAAAGGAGTGGATGGATTTTTCCCAGGGCCTGTTTAAGGCCATAATGGTATTCAGGCCACCATCTTTTGCATCATCGGCTCCTACCTACAATCCAGAAGAGACATTTAGAATCTTCTTTTCACGATGAGGATGCCGACTCATACTCTGAACACTGTTTGGCCTATTCTTCTCAGCTGCATTATCCAGGCCATGTGGCCTCTGATGATGAAGATTCTCTTTCCTTGGATTATCGTGTTGAAGAAGCTTCATTTGGGGAGACCTAATATGACGAAACACTTTGAATAAAAATCAAAACAGATTTCACATGTACAATAAAGATATCATAATCTTTTAGAGGTAAGCATTCCTGCTCCTGTTCCTGTCCTTCCTATCCTGGAGGTCATTCTTAATGCCTTTGCATCCATGTTCATTTCTTCTGGGTCTCAACCACCACTTTATAAAAGGCTTAATAAATCTTCAGATTCTTTATATAGAATCTAAAGTTTTTGTATAAGAATCCCTTGGCAGATCCTTTTGTGATTTCCCTGGCTACAGACAGGCCTTCTAAACTCCTACCTGCAGCTAATGCCCTTCTTCCACCCTAACATTCAGAGCTCTGACCTATCAGACTCAAATGGCTAAATATTTACTGTCTATCTTGGAGAAGTTAAATGAAACCTTGGCTTAAATGGAAGGACCAGCCAGTAGGCAAAAGACCATCTCTATGGTTGCTCAGGCTTCACAAGTGGTCAGACATAGCATCAAATGCAGCTATAACGTAGTGGAAACTAACTCCAGAGCAGCTGCCACAGACTCTGTTATGAGAAGGTATGCATGCTCACCTTCTCTGTAGAAAAGTGGCAGCTTATTACCATAGACAATTGGGTCTTCTCCATTATTTGACTGGGTTACAAAATGACATGGAAGGAAGTCCCCATATTCAAGGGAATCCATCCTCCACTTACAGTCAAATAAAGTTACTTTCTCCCATCATTCAGGCCTTGCTGAGCTATGAAGCTATAAAACCTGTGTCAGAACAGTATATGGGAAAATGGATCTATTTAAGACTTTCCTGGTTCCAAGAAAAGAAGGAGAATGGAGACCTATATTGGATCTCTCCACTCTCAAAACATTTCTCAAGGTGCCATAAATCAAAATGCTGTTCCTCCAAACTTTTCTGCCCTTCATTCTTCCACAAGCCTTTCTGGTGTCCTTGGATCTGAAGGACACATTCCAATTCACTCTTCCTTCAGGAAATTTCTGAGGTTGCCTGGTTTGCCTTTTGAATTATATACAACCCAAGGGTTTTCACAAAGTCTCTAGCTCCAGTCTTAGCTTCCTGTAGGACTCATGGAATTCAAATATTCCCTTACAAGGATGACCTGTTAATAAAGACATACTCTCCACAAACCCTTTTGCTTCATCTCAACTTCACTATGTCCCTACTCCAAAGTCTGGGTTGATAATCGTCTTCAAGAAATCCACTCTGAAACCAACCCGGGACTTAGACTTCTCAGGCTGCAGACTACAGTAGATACCAAACTCATGCATACCTTCCTTCCTCCAGAGAAGTTACAGAGTCTTTCAAGTTACTACCAGTCTCTTCTACCCCTTCAGACTTGCACTGCAAGATAAATCCTTGGGACATTGAGTTTCTTGGCTGAAATCATACCTATGGTCACCTTTGCCAGGCTCCATATGAGACCATTTCAATGGCCACTTAGGCTTCTCAAGTGGCCAGGCATAGCCACTCCTTATGAGAGAGATCCAATGGCACCTGAAATCCATTTGGTCTCAGCACTTCCATCTGGATCCTGAGATTACACTTCTTCCCTACTTAAAGAAATAAATTCAGTGGTGGATATCACATGTAAACCTCAACCTGCTCCTACCTTTCAAAATACAGACACCACAACATGAATTGCATACAGATGTTTAATACATTGCATGGAGGTCATGGATGTGCAACTGAGGGTTCAGGGCCACCAAATCTGAAGTCAAAGCAGACCAACCTGAAAGAGATGTGGCACTAATACAGGCCCTGCAGACCTTCACACACTCCTGGGCCCCAGGATTTCTCAGGATTTTCACATATGGTGCCACAGTCATGTGTTACATTAACAAGCAAGCTAGTTGTTATTGTGTGGGCTCAAGCAACAAAAGCAAACTTGTCCCTTAAAGCCATTTACATCCCCTCACAGGATAATGTCCGGGCAGATTTTCTGAGCAGATGAAGAGAAGACTCCTATGAATGGATGTTGAACAAGAAGGTCTTCTTAGACATATGTCCGCAAAAGGGGATCCCACAGATAGAGTTATTCGCCTCCATCCAAAACAACCAGTTGCTCTTTTCTGGTGTAGGATGCCATGTCCTTTCATTGGAAGGAAGGTTCCTCTATGGCTTCTCTCCACTTACTGTTCTCTCAAAGGTCTTATTAAAGATCTAGAGAAAGAGGGACAAACCAAACATTCTACAGGTGACTCCCTTTTGGCTAAGACAGCATTAGTTCCCCCTTCTGTACCACCTAGACAAGGGTCATCACCACAAGCTACTGCACAAAGTGGACTTGCTCACATAATATAAGGCTCACTTCTTCACCTCAACCAATCATCTGTTAGTCTGACATTATGGATTATAAGATTCTGATCCCTTTCATACCCCAATTTTCTGAGGAAATGTCTCAGATTCTCCAGGAAGCAAGTAAACCTACTTCCCATAAATCTTACATAGCTAAATGGAAACGATTTTCTATTTGGTGCCATACTCATAAACATGACCCTATACAAATGAGTGTTTTCATTTTACTGAAGGGTGTTCTCCACCTAAATCATCTTATGAAACATATTCCACCTCCCTGGGACTTTAAATTGGTTCTGGAAAAACTTACTCTTACACCTTTTGAACCAGCATTCTTTACCCCTCTCAGATTCTCTATTTGGAAAACCATCTTCCTAGTTGTTCTTAACATAGCTAGATGAGTCTCTGAGCTACAGGCCTTGGTGGCATCTCTACCCTTCCTTATCTTCCATAAGGACAGAGTATCTTTGAGGGTCAATCCCTCTTTTATGTCGGATGTGGTGAATGAGCTATCCCTCAACCAGACTATCAATTTCCCTATCTTCTTTTCTAAGCAACAAAATAGAGGAAAGAGAGAATTCTTCACTCACTGCATGTTGTTAAACAGCTCAGATTCTACTAGATAAGACAAAGTCTGTCTGCATGACTGATTAGTTGTTTGTCTCCTTACAAGAATCCAAGCTCAGCAGCCCTGTTTCAAAGCCAGCTATTGCTAACTGGATTTCTAAATCCATATCCTTTTGTTACACTCACCATGACAAGTCTTTACCTTCACCTGTGAAGGCACATTTTACCAGAACAATGGCTTCTTGTGTGGCTTTTAACAAAGATGTAGACTCATGGGCTATCCTAGAAGCAGTTTCTTGGTCCACAGTGCATACCTTTACCAAGCATTACTATGTGGATGATTTTTTCAAATTCGGCCCTGCCTTTGCCAGGTCAGTCTTCTCTGGACTACTTGACAGCTGTCATCCAACAGTTTGGAATAAAAAGTTTGAAAATATGATTGCTTTAACATGCACATCAGATGGATAATGTTAGAGAAGGCAGTTCTAAATATTTGGCTGTGGACAATATAACCTGTATAAGAGGGGGTGATAAACTGTTAATGTTGAATCAATTAGAAACAAAACTTAATTTTGAAGTATAATTTTTTAAACCCTAGGTGTTTAACCACAGTCATCGATTGGCGACGTTTCATCTAATTTAATGAGTGTGTTTTCAGTTTGATGTATTAGACAATTAATATAATGGTATAAAGTATTATTTGTGGTAGTGGATGAGTTTGAACCCTAATAATGTAGTAAGCTGAGACACTAGGGTGAATGAAGGTGTTTTGTCCTTCTCATTTTGTGTTTGTGCTTGAGGGTGTGTGGGTGTGTCATGTTTAAGTATAGTTTTTGGAATGCCAGTCATTCCCTGAAGTTTTGCTTTTAGCTGATAACAGGACAAGCCTTAAACCAGATATTGAAGGAGAAGTGACCCAAGCTTGAAGGATTTTTTTTCTTTTTTTCCTTTGAATAGGATTAAGCAATGTGATGGGCATATTTTCTCTGTTTGTTAAAAGATGTTTTAAGTAGTATGGTATAGAAAACACTGTGGAGATATATAAATATTATAACAAACAGTATTGTTATAATGATGGGAAAAATGAAATTAAGAGGGATAAAAAGTAAATATTTGCTTGTTGTAATAAATTTCTGAGAAATGAAATGGAGTGCAGAGAAAAGGGAGGTATCCAGCTTAAATACAAAATGTAAAGTCATTATGAAGTTAATTAAAATGGTTAGATATGAGGCCTAAAAATTAAAAATGAATTCATAGATGACATCATGTCCGACATTTTTTTCAGAACTGTGCCTTAACAATATTTTGTAAAGCTTTTTGAAATGATTAAACAGTTATAAAAAGATAAACACTACCTGAAACAGGAATGTATGTATATGAAAATGATAAAACGTGAATAATAATGGAAAAGAAAATATAATTTCTATATTTGAATACATTTTTGGATGATAATTTGTTTCCTCTGAAGCAATAGAATTGCTTAAAAGTAGAAGAAAAGAGCCCTACTTTATCAACTGTGCAATACTTGGCCCACTTGGGAATCCACCTAAAACCTTTTCTTTTGACTTTCTTCAAAACCCTTAAGAATAGGGTAAGTACAGCTGTCCATATCACCAGATCAACTTACTGCAGGTAACAACTACAAACCACTCTACGTTACTAAAGCTCTACTGATCTGAAATCAGAAAGCTTCTAAAACAGTGCAAATTTTTTTCTGCTAGTGTTTGAGACAGAGACAGTAACTAATTTTCTTCACTTAGATTACATGAAGTATTTAAGGACTATTATACCATGACCCCCTATTAATATTCCAAAACGTGCACGCTGATTGGCCAGCGTGCACGTTGTAAATCGACTTATACTAATGGAAAAAGGTCCGGTCACCCAGACTTTTTCCATTAGTATAAGTCTTTTTTTAAAACACTGTCTCGCTATGTTAAAAGAGTTTAACATAGTGACACAGGTTTAAAAAAAACAACGGAGATCTCCGTTGCTTTTTTTAAAGCTGTCTCGCTATGTTAAACTCCTTTAACATAGCGACACAGTGTGTAAAAAGCAACGGAGATCTTGCTTTCTCCGTTGCTTTTTTTTTAAACCTGTCTCGCTATGTTAAATGGGTTTAACATAGCGAGACAGCTTTAAGATAAGCAATGGAGATCTGTTTAACCAGGGTTGTCTTTGTTTGGTCCCTCGGGCTTTGCCCTCGGGACCAAACCACGCCAACCATGGTTAAATCCCGCATTACCCACATCCTGGCGTGGGTTATTTCTATATTCTATGCAGTCTGACACTACAAGTCAACTTAGTAACTTCTCCCTACAAGGCTTTCTACCACATGAGCATACCACCCACCATTTAACCTTAACTATCTGTCAGGTAGCAAACCATACCTGCTGCATAATAAAATACCAAACAAACCTTCCTTTTCGGCCTTCCAGCCTACTAGATTAATCAAGAAAGAAGCTGGATATATTACTCTCCCACTAACTTGCATATATAGTCACAAAAGAATGCAGCTTCCGATTTCCTTATTTTTGTTATGTCACTTCATTATTCTTGGGATGGCAAAGTATGCAGCTGCTGTTGCCCCTCTGCTTAGGACTAGTTCAAGGATATTACAACTTGTGGTTAGCAATCTTAACTTCTACATGATTGCAACCTAATAGATAGGCTTCTATTGTTTCTCTGTCCGTCTTTATCATAGATGTTGGTAATTCCCAATTAATTGCTGGAATATTAGGTCCTCCATGAGTGCAATTCCTTTCTTCCTCTCTTTGCATCCATTAATCTTCAGTTGAAACTGTTATCATTTATTTTACCTACATCTGGTGATCTCTATACCTTAGTCTGTCCGTCACAGACTCCTTAATCTCCTTTCCTTATTCATAATGATAGTAATGTACACATTTAACATAGAATACAAGCTGAACTGTTTTCTGCTGTTTTTCAAAGATGTACTCAAAGGTGTCAGTAGTTTTTAAAACTTGGTCCAAACATCATCAGTTTTGATTTGCTTTGGTTACCTCTGTGAGGTGTTTTGTATGGCTACTATTTAATGAGATTGTCTGTTCTTACTGTGCAAATAGGTGCAGGTTTCAAACAGGGCTTTATTTCCTAGCCCAGCTGGTCTCTAGCTAATTATTAGTTCACTGAAGCACTTATTGTAGTATAAGAATGTGTATCGTTCATTGCAAGAAATGAAAAATAAAAAAATGGATTTAATTAATATAACAGGGAAAGGGATATTAAGTGATACTGAGATTTTAATTGTTTTGCTTTAGTTGTTAGATTTTAAGTGTCAATTGATGCTCTTCTCCAAGGATGAGGAGAACATCATAATTAAATGGAAGCAATACAGTGTTAAAAATACTCTAAATATGCACAGTGTTCAAAAGTCATGCCTCTGACTTCCCTTGGTGAGACTACTAGACATCATCTTGCAAAGGCACACAGTGATGCATTCGTTGCTCAGTTGATAACTGCGTGACATCTTCAGGAACATTCAAATTACTGAGGTTATTATGCAGTGGGGGGCCTATGCTGATGTTAATGTACTTGCTGGTAGAAGGGCTCTTTTGCATTGATGAAGAGCTGCTGAGATTAGCAGGGGACTTGACTTATGAATGAGGCAGACCTTACAAAGCTGCTTGCAGTTGTTTGATTAGTTCGTATTTCATCAATGAGACTGGTCTGCAAAATGGCAGCTCAGAGCTGGTAACTTAAGAGGCTGCTTGATGACCTATTAAAATTTCAACTCCACTTATGCTGTGCTGTATTTAAATGTTATTCTCCCAATAGGATGGCAGACATTGACAGCTGGAATGCTATTAGACTTTCCAGTCTCTGAAATCAAACTTTTTAGTCTTATTTTTATGTATTGTGTGGTATTACTTTTTACTTTAACAGAGGTTTTATGCATAGCAAGCTTTCAATGAACTTTAGTTTTAATCATTTTGTGTTTGTATGTGCATGTGTGTACAAGTAGACACACACACGCACACACACACGCACACACACACGCACACACACACACACACACACACACACACACACACACACACACACACACACTGTGTGTGCAAATTACTGTTTTAGATATGTTCATAATTTGTACAGGTTATCTTGCATGCAGAAAGCAAACATAGACAATAAAAGTATCTGAGGTGTGTCCAAGTAAATTTTTATTGTATCAAGATTCTGAAGTGACACCTGATTTTTTATGGCACTCTGGGCATATAACGGTCATCTGTTTGCACACTACCTTTTGCACCTTGCAGTAGTTTATGATCTGAAAATGCAATAGGATTTGAATGTTTTGGAGAGAGACTTTAATTTTACAGAAAAATATGCTGCAGTAACTAATCAACAGAATGTTGAAGAGGGTTTGTCACACTGTGGCAGATGAAAAGAAGCCCTTTATAAGATGTGCTTCAATACTTCTGTAAAAGAAACTGAGCTTTATGAAGCAGACACAGAGAAAATAAAAAAAACTAAACGTGGAAATGCTTGCATCCAACTGCAGTGCTTTGGATTTTTTCTGTTTGTAAAAGAAACAAAAGACCTGTAAAGAGTGAAAAGGAGCAGAAAGAAGAAAGTAAAATGAAGCAAAGTGAAAATGTCAAGAAGGCATTTCTTTCATTTTTTTCTTGACTTTCTGTTTCAGGTTATGCTGTATCAAGGTGTTATGTTTCAGGTGAGATTGTAAACTTTAAGCACCCTTTATATTTAATGACAAGATCATGCTCATTGAAAAGAAAGTAAATGGGAGGCTGTTTAGAGAGGGAGCCGTTATACAAAGTGACTACAAAATCTACTGCCTGTACTGTCCCAGATGAAAAATTATTGAGAAGTAAACTGTCATAAAATTAAATTATCACGTGGCTAAAGAAGGATAGATTCTAAGTTGATTCTCTGACCTGTATTTACTTAAGAAAACAAGTTTAAACTTTAAAATGGAAATAATGACACCACAGAAATTATAACTATAATCTGGTATCAAGATTTTTCATTTGATGCATATTTAGGCTCCATTTAGTCTGCACAGCCCACTGGGAAGAGGACGGCAAATGGGAAATGCATGGAAAAGAGAGGATGCATGAGGATTTATTCTCAACATGCTGTCACAGTATATCTTCTGAAACTGTTTATTAAAAGAGCCAACATCGTTCAACTAAAATCTTGTTGATGTCACTGAATATTAAACTTAATCTACTGATTTTTAAATTAAATAGGTAAAGAAGGGGGCATTAAAGAATATGACTGAATGTCCTTGTATATATATATATATATATATATATATATATATATATATATATATATATATATAAAATTGCTAAAAGTTCTGTACATAGCACGCCACTAGGCACATGAGCACAGGACTGCTAGGCACCTGACATATGTTACCTCTCACATGGAACATTTGTAGTCTGTACCTTGTTTCCTGTGCAGGACAGTTGGTATCCAGCCGTGGTGAAATGCTGTTGTACTAAGCACACCATGGACAGACTAAGAGGTGTCATGGTACATTGCTGAAAAGGTATAGGGTGCACACCAGGTCATTGCTGCGTACACCTTCTCTGAAATAATATTTAAAAGTGCATTAGTGCAGGGCAGGCAGCTGTGAGGTACCAGATGCTGCTGGGAATGCAAATAATGTCCATAGTGTTAGGGTACTGGACAAGGTGTGCCCCCTGTAAGTGTGTTATAGGAATCGCATATCATCTGCAGTCCCTTACACTGCCAGTGATGTGACTGCAAGCCCTGCTATTGGTAGTACTGTGATATACAGTGGCATTATGAGCATATCATCCAGGCACAAATGCATAGAAATGTGCATACACATGCATGTGCATGGGTGCAGTCATCCATTCACAAATACATGATACACATGCACACACACACACACACACACACACACACACACACACACACACACACACACACACTCACTCACACCCCTCAGAGTATGTATATACATGTGTCTTCTCTTACTTGTTGATCTCCATGAAGAGTGAAACATGAAATGTGGACAGATATTTTTTTCTGATGTATGCTGTGGCGAGACGGATGCAGCTTAATAATTTATACTATGTTAACTTCATTATGTATTCCAGAGTAATGGACTGGATTAGGATAGTAATGATAATAAAGACTATGACCCCGAGGGTAAGACCATGCTATGAGTTTAAACATCATATAGAAGTGTGGATAGACTGCAAACCAGTGACTTATTTTGTCTTTGTATTCCATGGTTACATCATTGGGCTGTGATGTTATAGATCCCTGTTGCCCTTAACTGCCTGATCTATGGAGCTTATGGCATGTGCTCTACCTGTATTGCAGATGTGTAACTGCTGTAAACCAAGCCAGTGTTAGCAAGCTTTTTGATTTATGTGACTGGACATTGCTTGTACTGAGTGGGTACACATACATGCCATTGTACTAGGCATATCATGGATAGACTTAGAAGTCTGCATGTGTAATAGTGGTGTCAACATGTGTGTCTTTGTCAGGAATATGCAACATTTGTATATCCATGTGCTGTTGTATATGGAGGAAGTGCTGTGGTTACGTTGCTGAAAACTTTAGCGCAGTTATCAGTGGTTCACTTTTGCCGCCTGGGTAGTACTTTCTGTCTGGTTAGTTGTTATTACGTTCTCTACACTAGTATAGTGACTGCTTTAAGCTCTGGTGCTAGGTTTGCCTGTAACTGGATCATGTAAGCAATGTTATGTGTACTTCAGCCAAAGTGAATTATGATCATGTACCTGTTATACAAACTGCTGAATTGTCATTGGGAAATGTTTTTTTTCTTTTTTTGACTTTTTTATGATCTCTGGATCTGTGCAGTGAGTATAGTATTTGTGAATCTTACCCTCTTTTCATAATAGAATAATATCCACCTTCTCCTATATCTGACATCAAGGAATACTTACCTCATCACCACTTCTGCACCATCCCTACATCTTTTCAATCTCATTTATCTCCTGTTGTGTTCATTTTAACTCTTCTTGCTGCATATAGTTATCTACCCCAAATTCACTACACTTCTTGTATTACCAACTTTCTATTACCCTTGGCAAAACTTTCTACAAATAACACGTCAGTTAACAGTAATCTCAATGTTTCTAATTTGCCATACTGTAAACATTGTAAATGTTGTACTTCATGTATCAAGCACCGAAATTATGTCATATGGAGCTTTTCTTCCTGAGCCTTGGCTGAAAATGGATCTGAGAGTCCAGTCAGAATTTTTTGGTAAACAAAAGACAATAAATAAATAAATAAATAAACAATAGAATGTGAATTTGGAAAGAACCGTGTTGCAACCACCATAAGCAGATCTCCACATTCATCTTAATAATATAAAATCATTGAGAGATGTGCACACCACTCAAACTCTTACAGCAAGAATTCTGGACAAAACTAAAATTAATGGAGAGGTAAAAGGCCCAAAATCAGGGACATATTTTAAGCTTTGCTCTTATAAACTTAGATGGTTACTAGAATAATAGGTTTTCCATTTGCATAAGGATATCAAATCTGAAACTCAAATGTCTTTTATTATATAGTGAAGTCAGTCCTCAATGATTTCACAAAAAAAATCACAAATGTTATGAGGATCAGACCAAAACTATGAGAA